>NC_092357.1:20664646-20777940 GCF_963676685.1 Mytilus edulis
TATTATGCCATTGAATTGAAAAATTTGCAACAGGTTGGAAAGATTAGTATGTGATATCTATATTTTTAAATGTGTATTGATTTAAAGTCCTCCTGAGCTATACAATTGATAAACGGCGCGTATCTTTCAGGGAAAAGGGTGCGTGTTTATATTTCATGATTTAAACGGAGTCGGGAACATTTCAAGTAGAACAGGTACAATGTACTAAAGTTTTAAAACATCGAAATGTCTGTTATCCATTAAAAGCATTACTGGGCCCTAATTACAATAACAAATAAATGTATAAATATATAAATAAAGTATCATAGTATGCCTCCTGTAAAATAAACAGCAAAAGTCTACATCGTAGACGGCTGCAAAGAATACAGATCTATAATCTTCCTCTTCGACCATTGATGTCCACTTACAAGTCCAGTAATATGCTTTTCAATTTCTCGAAAAAGTAAACCCGGAGTTAAGCTGGGGTAGCGATATACATGTAAGATTCTTGCCATGTATTTCGTATGTTGGAGGGGAACATTTTATTTATATGCATGGGCCTATATGGCCTTTGTTAGTGTTGTATGATTTTTTTTTTTGATTTTTTTTTATAGTTTTAATTTAAGTATGACGTCAATTATCACGGCACTATTACACATTTTTGTTTAAGGAGTAAGCTGAAGCATGCCTCCGTGTGCGGGATTTTCTCGCTGTATTGAAGACCCATTGGTGGCCATAGGCTGTTTTCTGCTCTTTTGCCTGGTTGTTATCCCTTTGACATATTCTAAATCTTATAAACAGCAGTATCGAATAATAATACAATTAAACTGTATATTTTTAAGAGTTTAATTATATGCTGTGTTAATAATAATCTGTTCTATTAATATCATGCTGATCATAATTATATAATTTAATGTAAATATAAGACTATTTTTTATTTTTATTTTTTTTTGCTTTTTGTGTTTTTCATGCAACATTAACATTTACAGTGACATGTCAAAATTATAACATATGCTATGCATTCTACTTTTATTTATAGAAATTTTTTTGTATATGCAGTCATATTTGCAAATGTATGCGTTTTAGAAATATCAAACTATTTTATTTTTATTTTTAAATTCATTAATAATAACTATTTCAAGAACATGAAGACCATTTTTAAAGAATCATTACTTTAGTTTCCGAAATTATTTAGAATCCTTGCGGACTATATAATTGAATTGAATTGTAGATATTTATAACAGTTTTCCGCCATCTTAAAAATGACAGTCATACTGGATTTTTCCAGTCGGTCCATGAGCTAAAATCAAAGGTTGTATAACAAAAAACTACTGTGCAAAGTCTAAAGTGAGCAATTCTGCTCCATATCTGCACAAAGCAGCCGGACTAATAGGTTTACTGTATGAGGTGGGGAAAAATATCGAATAAAATGAATTAAACCGTGATGTGTGTGGAAAATATTATTAATACTAAAATTAAGGCAATTTGAATCTCAGTTATGTAAATTAAATGGTCATGTAAAATATCATTTTTAATATGTAAAAAAAAAATTAAAAAAAATAATAATGATTTTTAATTGCAATGAGTATTCTTAAAAATCGCATATTAAATGTTTAAAATTTTACTTTTTCTATTACATGTATAAAGCAAAAAAAATAAAGAATAAAAAGTAAAATATACCGTGGAACACTTTAAAAATAGCAGCGTTTTATATATTGAAAATAAAAATGATCCTTTGAGTACAATGACGCACCAATTGTTCTATAATATGTCAAATAAAAAGTATAAAAATTAAAATATGCAGTGAAAACACTAAAATACTAGCATTTATTGGACAATTAAAAGTATCTGTTTTGAATAATAATGACCGACTAAGTATTCAATTGCATGTACATGTATATAATGCCAAATAAAAAATCAATCTGCATTATCATTTTTGCATAAAGGCACGTTGCAATGATTAACATGCGTGTTACATGTATGGATTTAAATTTAACGTGTTATTTTTTTATATAAATTTGACTAATTTTAGTACACAACATATGTTTGTCTGAAACAACATTTAACGGCTTACAAATACAAAAGAGGAAATGTGGGACAAATATAATAAAACAGCAAATATAAACCGATATTATAGGACCCCCTAAAAAAATGAAAAACCATCTCGAACATGTCGAATTCAACACGTAGTCTTCACTATAGAGAACATATCTAGTCTACACATGTTTCATGTGTATACATGTAGGGAAAATGCATCTTGTGTGCCATTAACATGTCGAGTCCGGAGGCGATTCCGGAATGAATTCCACATAACCTAGACACGTGACCTAGATTAAAACCTGAGGAAATATAATAGTTGAGTACAAAAAGTTAAATAAAACTCACTGATACGTAACGGTATTACTCCTGATCGTGAAATCGTGGGGTACACACAAAAACATAGATTACATTTGTAACCATATACAAAGAATTGATTACAAATAACACGCTTGTCTTAGACCAAGAAAAGCTTTGCAAGGCTTCCTTGATTTTTGTTTGTTTGTCAGCTGGTCCTTTCTCTTTAATTTGTTCAAAATTTATCATGATTTGGAACCATTTACTGCTCAAGGAAGTACACCACTAATGCATGGTCCCATTGCTTTCTATGTTAAATTCCTCCATTTCAAGCAGGCACACCTCTTTCATTTTAAGTTCAAATAAAGTGGCAATCATTGCATTTCAAAGCAACACTTTATGGTGTTTTGTACTGAAAAAATCAACATACCTTTAATTGCATATAAGAAAGAACTGGTTCCCGGAACTTCGGATGTACCAAAACAGGTACTTCAGATCTGACAAACAGACTAAATGTACCCTCTTTTTAAAATTTGGTGCAGTTTTTTAAATATTCAAATTTTTAAGTCCAAAAGTGTTCTACAATGACCACCAGTCCTTCAGCTTTCATTTGATGCCAAAAATACCTAAATATTCTATATATTTTGAAAGTTACACTCATGCGTAGGAACTATTTTGTGTTAAATATGTACTACTTTCTGGTATGTGCTTTCTGGCCGGGCCGGAATTAGTGGTGTTACACCTCAATATGTCGTACAGAACATGTTTTTTGATTAAGACAATATGCCGACGTCTTTGTTGTTGGCTTGCTGACTCACGGATATCCAAATAAATAGATGTGCATGAAATCAATTGATACAGAATTTTCAATTATAGGTCACTGTACGGTTTTCAACAATGGTAAAGTCCCAAACTGCAAAGTCAGCTACATAAGGCCACGAAAATTACAAATATAAATTTAACCAATACAACCGAATCTTTGAAGGAAAGAATGCACGAAAAAAAATGTGTCAGAGCAACAAACGACAACCACTGAAGTACAAGAGTCGATTTCACACAAAAAAACTAAGATTTATCGTAAGTATACCGATTTGTTCATGACTTTAGACCAATCTTAGTCGTAAGTTTTGTTGTGATATCGACTCCAGAGGCTCCTGACCTAGGACAAAGTTCATATATAGTTACTATATATGCTAAAAATCATTGTGCACCAATACTACATGTTATCTTTAAAGACTAAATTTTGAAGCAATTAATACCATATGATAGAGTGAGACAGACACGTAAATGTATATGTTAAATATGAACGAATTTACTTATATATATTAATTTCTTCCATATATCTTTTGACATTTGTATAATTAAATGTTATATAGTTAGATTTATTTGTGATTTTTTTTTATTCAGGTTTTATTCATCAATAATACTTGTAGTACATTTGTACCTGATTTAAAATTCACAAAATTATACATTCATTTATAAAACTATCTCGCTGCATTGTAAAAATAAAACCTTATTTGAATCATGATCAAAATTTAGATCCACTTACTGTATGTATAAAATGCTCATGTAAGATATACACAATCTGGTTATCTATAAATCTTACAATTCAATACTTACATGTATAATATAAATGTTTAGAAAACAATAATTAAACCGGATTATTTCAATCAAAATTAAAGAAAACACATGCACCTAAGTGTAAAATGCACATGTAAGATACACAACATGTTAACAGTTTATAATCTATTATACGATCTTATAACGATCGTGCTGCATACATGTAGTTAAATTTTATAATTTAGTATTGATGAAAGAACAGACTAGAAAACATCAACTAAATAAAAATATTTGAATCATAATCAAAATTAAGAAAACACATGCACCGAAGTGTAAAATGCACATGTAAGAAAACACAACCTGTTTATCTATAAAACTAGATACATGTATCTTTCTGCAATGTTAAATCTTACAATTTTTAATATTAACAAAATAATTAATAACCGGATTTTTGAACACAATCAAAATTAAGAAAGCACATATACCAAAGTGTAAAATGCACATGTAAGAATACACAATGTGATTAAATAGGACAGTAAAATTGACGAAAAGCGTGTAAAGAAGGTTATCATGACTTACCATGTAGAGAGTATTATGTAATATGTCGTACACATACGACATGGAGATATATGTAAAGTTAAATAAACCTAATAATCGTAACAGGTGAACAAACTATTGATATTATGTACAACGTAGTTGTCGTCTAATACATGTACATGTACTCTACACTGCATATGTTATGGTATGATCCGAGGTGTGTGATATAAGTTTGATTGATGGATTGAGAGGTCGGTGTTACATGCCCAATGGCAAATATTACAATTTTTATACGTAGTTATTTTCCACTACAGGTACTCTACACTGCATATATTATGGTCTGGTCTGAGGATAATTTTATGATACTAGTTAATGGATAGATTGAGGGGTCAGTGTTTAATATCCAGTGGCAGATAGTTGTCGTTCAATACATGTACTGTTCTGGTATGATCCAAGTATATGATCTTACTTTGATTGCAGATTGAGGGGTCGGTGTTTAATGTCCATTGGCAAATATTACAATTTGTATACGTAGTTATTTTCCACTACATGTACTCTACACTGCATATATTATGGTCTGGTCTGAGGATATGATACTAGTTTGGTGAATAGATTGAGGGGTCGGTGTTTAATGTCCAGTGACAGATATTATATACATACACTCAAAACAAAAGTTTTTCATATAGTTGTCGTCCAATAAATATAGGAATATGTAGTGTGAGTGCCAATGAGACAACTCTCCATCCAAATAACAATTTATAAAAGTATTATAGGTCAATGTATATATATATATACGTACGGCCTTCAACACGGAGACTTGGCTCAACCGAACAACAAGCCATAGAGGACCCCAAAATTACTAGTGTAAAACCATTCAAACGGGAAAACCAACGGTCTAATCTATGTATAAAACGAGAAACTAGAAACACGTATAAATTACATAAACAAACGACAACTACTGTACATCAGATTCATATGACATACATGTAGGACAGGTGCAAACACTTGCAGCGGGACTAAACGTTTTTAATGGTACCAAACCTTCTCCCTTTTGTACTGTAAAATGTTTATGATATGTAGATATGGTCTTAGCCTGTTTGCTAGATGGATTGAGGGGTCGGTGTTTAATGTCCAGTGGCAAATATTATAATTTGTATACATAGTTGTTGTCCAGTACAGATTATGTTATGGTATGATCCGAAGGTATGATCTGAGTTTGATGGGAGGATTGAATAGTCTGTGTTAAATATCCAGTGGTAGATATTATAAACGAAGTTGGCGTCCACTACATGTAATGGTAGACACCGTATATATGGTATGAGGATATGATCTTAGTTTGATGGATGAATTGAATGATCTTTTTTTAATGTCCATGTAGTGGAAAATATTATATACGTTGTTTTCCAATACATATACTCTACACTCTCTATATATTATGGTCTGGTCTGAATTAGAATATATGATATTAGTTTGATGGATAGATTGAGGGGTTGGGGTTAATTTTCAGTGGCAGATATTATGATAAGTACTTAGTTGTCGTCCAATACATGATCATACATGTACCGTTATGGTATGATCTGCGGACATCATATAAGTTAAATGGGTGGATTGAAGGACTGGTGTTCAACGTCCAGTGGCAAATATTTTATGTACTCTGTTGTCGTCCAATACATGTACTGTTTACTATATATGGTATGATCTGAAGATATGATTTTAGTTTGATGAATGTATTGAGGGATCGGTGTTTAATGTCCAGTGACAGATATCATATACGTAGTTGTCGTCCAAAATATATACTGTACACTATATATAGAACATGTAGAATGTGAAAGTAGTTTGATGGATGGATTAAGCATCCAGTTTCAATTATTGCATGCATGTTCAGGACGATATTCATATACAAGCACATGGTGTTTAATATATGATAAAAAATTATGAAAATCTTTTGGCGAATAAACAATAGATAGATAAATATATGGATTGGTGTTTATAACGTCCAGTAACAAACATAATGTACATAATATGCTGTCTAATTCATTTACTCTACATCGAAAAAATATATTGCATAGTATGATAAAACACAGTATGCTTTCTGTACAAATTAATAAATAGACTTGGGGAAAATTTAAGATTTGCAAATATTGTAAATCTCATTCTTTTTCTCTTTTGTTTTGACATATGCAAACAAATTACAGTTGTTACTGTTAAAATATGAAATTATAATGAAAAGAAAAATATATAACGGTTTGGTTGTTTTATTTATTTTTGTCCTCCTTACTTTCTATATTATTTCTCTATAAATTTGTGAAAACAATTATTACCATTATTTAAATACAAATTATTTCATTACCTCGACGTCTGTTTGTAAAAAAAACCCAGGAAATGACAATTCACGTATTAATAAGTTTAGTTATATATAAGAACCAACTTTAAGAGTTAATTTACATTTTTGTGATGTCGTGGCTATATATAGTATATAGGTAAATGTTTTTTTGGTTAAAGGCCATACAACGACCTATATATAGTTGCTTAGTTCATATAAATTAGTTTATATCTGAGGTGGGTACACGGGTGTCATTTGGTTTAACGAAAGAAATGATCGTGAAAGAATATCTAACGGCGGTCAAGTATTGAGAGACGATCGTGAAAGCTCTGGTAACGGATCGTGAAAGACATTTCATGTAAATTCTAGTTCAGAATCTTTGAAAATATCGCTTAAATTTCAAAACGCGGAACAAATCCGAACAAAAAAAATTATGTCTGTCAAAATGGTTTAACTTCCTCATCATAACTGTGAAATAAGATAAAGAAAATATGCAGTACTTTATGAAAAAACACAAAAGGCGCAATGCATGTCTATGAAATTAATTACAAATAAATAACACGCTTTATGTAACTATAATGGTCATATTTCAGTCTATTATGATCTATTTGAAGTTTAATCTTTGGTGTATCTGATTGTACAGTAAAATTAAAGTATGTTCTTAAAACCATTAGTTTGTATATGAAAACCATGAATTTGTTGAATTTCCATCAAACTTGATCGTGAAAGATCAGGCAACGCATCATTTTGATCGTGAAAGACAATGCGTGACCAGACTTAATACTAGTAATCAGAAATCTGTATTTGTTTTACCATTTGATAAACCTGCAACTGGTCGAAACCTGTAACTATTTTTATAAGGATGAACATTAATAAAACTATTATGTCTGTTAGGCTCCACAGCAGCCAAAACGGTCAGTAAATCTCAAAAATAAACTTAGAACCATAAATTTCTTATTTGAAATCAATAAAATGAAACAGAATTCCACGCATTCATGCATTTTGTGGTGCTAAGCAGATTTCCATCACTCATTGGTTTGCATGTATGTATGGTTTCCAAAGAGGAAAATGTATGTGTTTCAAAACGCGTTGAAAATGAATTGGATAAATTATACGCGGATGCGGTTCTGTATTGTGTATAACCCATGATGAGCACTAGTATAGAATATTTCATTTCAACAATGCTACATAGATATAGGAAGATGTGGTGTGAGTGCCAATGAGACAACTCTCCATACAAATAACAATTTAAAAAGTAAACCATTATAGGTTAAAGTACGGCCTTCAACACCGAGCCTTAGCTCACACCGAACAACAAGCTATAAAGGGCCCCAAAATTACTAGTGTAAAACCATTCAAACGGGAAAACCAACGGTCTAATCTATATAAACAAAACGAGAAACGAGAAACACGTATATATTACATAAACAAACGACAACTACTGTACATTATATGTTCTAGACAATATGAGAACACGTACAGTCCGGACCGAATACGCATACTCGAACGTATACTCGGACTGTTTGGGTAATATATACTCGTACGGTCTTGGTACATATGTACGAGCTCGACCATACACGTGTATTTGGACCATATTGGTTGATTTGTCAAAGGTCAAGGTACGAAAAGGTTTATTTTTTGCCCCTTCCGAAATAAATGTATATATAGATCATTGATAGCCTTTTTATCTAAACTAGAAAAAACAATAACTTTGTTTTTATTTCTGGTGAAAGGAAGGTTGCCTAGCAACAGTTTTATTAAATAGCTAAATCATCACTTATGTATTGCTTTCTCATTACAACTAGCATTATCTAAAATATAATTGTTTGATTAACAATAACTTCGAGTTGCAAATGAGTAGTCAATTCAAGTTGAGTCGAATAAATGCTTCGCAACAACATAGCAACAAAATTATTGCATAGCAACGGTTCAAAATTTTGTTATTTCTGCCATATGAGGTCTAAGATTTTGCATTTTTTTTTTCAAATTTAAGACATGAGCACCAACGGAAACAACCATGATATTTTATCAAATGAAAGATACATAAGAGTAGTGTTGATGATTGAACAGGATGGTCTACGTTGACGCTGATATCGAATGCCGTCTCCAAACACGATTGAATTGTAATTTTTAACATTTTTCGTTGTTTGTTGCCCTTTCAAGTTCATAGTTTGCACAGATTTTCGCACATGATACAATAAAACAAGATGCTATGTGGACGAGCAGATACTGCAGTTCATTCCAACAGCGGCCGGATGGTTTCCAACTTAAAGGATTTCAAAATTATATCACCATAACTTAGTACATAGTCCTGTTAGGTACCAATAGACTAGTTTCTTGTGAATTACTATGTCCACTCCGGTACGAATAGACCGATCCATTATTAACTATCACCATCATAACTTAGTGTTTAGTGAAACATGGGGTGAAGCAAATAAACTAGCAAAGGAACCAGGAAAAGATGGAAAGCTACTGTGGTCGCCCTATGTCCCCCATGGGACGAAGTGGATTAAGAAGAAGAAAAAAGATCATAACTTAGTACAAAGTCCTACCAATGGACTAGTTCCTAGTGAATGTTTATGTCCACTACGGTACCTATGGACCAGACGATCTATAACTACATTGTAACTATCACAATAAAGAATCAATGAACACACATTGAATGAGATAATCATACATTTCTTTGGCGTAGAAAGTAGGCTTCAGATAAAACTCAAGGAAACGGCATTCACAAAAAAAATATGGAATAACAAACAAAAATATGGAATAACAAAAAAAATAATCAATACGACTAGACAAGTTAATTTTCAAAATATTTTTTAACAAAAACTAGGAAGGAGTTTTTGTATTCCACATTTTTAAAGCCATAGTTCTGTTTTTTTGTTTGTTTTTTTTTTTTAGGGGGGGGGGGGGGGGGGGGGGGGGGCTATTTTATTTTTTTCAAATTTTCCATATGCTCTGTTATTTTCTCTTTTTATTATCAATTGTCCTCTATTCCGTAAACCGTATTTAGACCCTCATATATTTAAATAAAAGAAGATATAAGTTTTAGGGTGCGCTCGGTTGTCATGTTCTGAACAGGTGCCGTCTGTTCTGAATCCAGAAGTTTTATTGCATATTTTCCCTAAAACTAATGCTCATAAATATGGTCAAGTACGTTGAAGTACATTGAACCAATGAGTTGTATAGTCGTACTATACGTACTATAGAAATCCTTGATTGAACAGATTATTAATTTGCAGTTTTTATTTCACTGAAAGCTAAAGATTATTGGATCTTCATCTTTCAGTTCCCTTCTCCGCCATTGTGAATTCTGTCAGCACCAACTATTTTTTCAGCACACTTGGAACTCGTTCAGAACACAGTTCTGTCTTGATTTATTGAACTTCCGGTTTGGTTCCGTGCATTCCGATCGTCTGGAACTCGCCAACCGAGCGCATCCTTAAACGTGCGCAAATACGAACAATCTGTTATACGAACCGGTCTCACTAATTAGCGACAAGAAGCGTCAAGAAGCGACAAGAAGAATAATTTAGCGACAAAAAGCGACAAGAAGCCTATTTAGCGACAAAAAAATCATTTTTGTTTATTCAGATTATTTATTCCAAAAAGATTTTAAAAAAAATATGCAAAATATATGCTATGAAAAGTTCATCTGACTCAAGATGATCATAAAGTCTTTAACGTTGGATAGAACCAGGCATAGATTACCTTAGTTGTATTTGGCACAACTTCTTGGAATGTTGGGTCCTCAATGCTATTAAACTTTATACTTGTTTGGCTTTCTAACTATTTTGATCTGAGCGTGCCGTCACTGATGAGTTTTATGTATAGACGATGCGCGGGTCTAGCGTATCACATTTTAGTCAAGAACTACAAAATCAATTTGACTGGACCAAAATAAATATAAGATAGATGTTTACTCGACTAATTGATTGATTGATTGATTGATTGATTGATTGATTGTTGGTGTTTGGATGACAATCTCAATAAGGCAGATTTTGTTGGAGGAGGAATACAGCCGGATAACTGACAATTCATGTCATTTAAAGATTATGGCACGGAGTTTGAACAAACAACCTCAGTGTTGTGCTTACAGGCTTGTGATACAGAAGATGACACGTTTAGACCACTCGAACACACAAGCCATACATTGTAACGTATTTGTATTTAACAACGGCTTTACAGTTCCGAGGGGGAGTACAATTACATGATTTATTTAAACGTACTCCAAAACGTTTACCAAAGTCTTACTCTACAAGCATTAGGAAATTAGCCCTAACGGGTGTCTTAGGTTTGTAGTTGACTGTTAAGGTGGTACCTAACACTACAGGAAGATGACTCTGTAAAGTCAGCTAAACGTTTTAATTACGTTGTGTTGTAAAAGGAAGATTAAGCTTCTCAATGATGAAATTGGTGTTTGTCAAATTGCTTTATAACAAGTGTAACCTTTCTGACAAAACGGTTGGTTCAAATTTTTTTTAAATTTTATATTTTTGTTAAAGTGTCAAAGTAAATATTTTGACAAAATTTTATGAAAATTAAACGAGCCAAATCAATTAGCATATTAAACTAGAATGACAGAGTCAACTTAGACATAGAAATGCAATGCAAGCAGATAATATAAAAATATAATTCAAATGTTGAAATCATAACAAGATTATATAATGTAACATACTTTAAAATATCTATAATTGTTAAAATGAAATTCTATTAAAAATTAAAGCATTTTACGCAAAGTTAAAAAATATCGTTTCTAGAATTATGTAATATTCCTCTAGATTGAACGTAAAATTTTAATCTATAACAAAAGTAATAAACGCAAGTCGGACGAATTAAACCGTGCAATTATTACAAATTGTGTTTTGATAGACAAACAGCGTTTCCGTGTTCCCTAAAGCAGCATATCTTTAATCAATTAAAAGACATAAACTTCAACCATTTTTTTCCGTAATATACCTTTTTCACTGATATAAGACAAGTGACGAAGGCAAGAGAGCGCATACAACGCAGACATTTTTTAAAAATATTTTACCTCCAAGGGAGACAACTACTGTACCAAGAACACCAGTTGATGAATGCTGACGCTCAAACTTGTCAGAGGCATTTACATAAACAAACCTCTAAAATCAACTTAGTACAATCCTATAGGACCCATAGACGTAAAAGCATATGATTCCTAAACTCAAGAGGCTTTTTTTTCTAGTAAAATGATTAATACGCACTGCTGTTGGGGCAATACATGTACGCTCTCTTGCATATTTGTTAGATACAAGCTTACGAAAACTAGATTTTACAGTGAAAACGATATAAATATCGTATTCTTATCGTTTTATTGCTGCACTGAAGACCTATTGGTGACCTTGGACTGTTTTATGTTCTTTGTCGGGTTGTTGTCTCTTTGACACATTCTCTGTTCTTTGATCAATACGGAAAAATTCTGACAACCATCCCCGCTCACGAATTTCAATGATCTTCCCATAAAATAATATAGATAATCGATAGGGATTTCCGATGAGAAATAAAAGTAACATTGCCACATCCTTTTATTTCTTACTTGAATACATTTTATTATATATGTTTCAATATCAAAGTAGAAACAAAGACTAAAAAAGGATTGATTTATGATAGAAAATCAACTTGTCCTTTTTTTGTTATTTCAAGTCTTCCGATTGTAGATTTCCCCGACTTTCAATGCGAACGGTGTTATAAATATTGTATTATAGTTTATACTGTATTGAATACAAGAGTTAAATTGAGGGTGGAAGTTGCGAATATGTCAAAAAGACAATAACCCGACCAAAGAGCAGAAAACAGCCGATGGTCACCAAAGGGTCTTCAACGCAGCGAGAAAATACTGCATCTTGAGGTGGGCCTAAGCTGGCCCCTTAATAAAAATGTGTACTAGCACTGTAAAGTGGAGTGTTTGAACTAATCATTATTGAAGTCAAATTTCAAAAACATTGAAATATTAGATTTGCTATAAATTAACTCTGCACCAAGTTAACAAAATAACTATTATATTAACATAATGTTTAGCTTTGAAATCGAACAAAGCTCTCATTATTTGCTGCTATATCTGGTATCAGGTCAACACTATATGTTATTTTAATGAAACTTTTGAAGAAATAAAAGACTCTTAAAACAAAACAAAAAAATGCGTTTACATGTTTAACTATACGGGATCAAAGTCTTTGAAACATTTTTTCAAATTGTGCTCTAGTACTACTTTAAAATTTAATTTGCGTTTTAGAATGATGTTGTCATTTATCATGTCCCAAAAGTCTTTGTAAGATTAAGGGGAAAGAACACAATATACGACTAACACTACCATTTCAACAACACGGTAGATACATGCGCAGTCTAAACCGTGTTATCTAAATTCAATTGGTTCTTATTTAATCTGAATTATAAAGACAAATGCATGTTAACTTATCTTATAAACTTAATTTATTTTAGAAATGGTTAGACTAGACGTTTGATAAATAGAGATGTCACATATACACGTACATGTATGTTAGTAGGCAGGGGGCGGATCTAGCCATTTTTAAAAAGGGAATCAAAACCCAGAATAACAAGGGGGTGTTGTTCCCCATTTAAATGCATTGATCGTCTAAAAATTGGTGTTCCAACCCCGAATCCCCCTCCCTCCGAACCCGCCGCTGGTAAAAAAGCAATCCAACAACACAAAAAAAAAAAAAAACATAAAAGATATGTGTCCAACAACAAACAGAAAAGAAAGTAGCAATATGAACATGTCATGATAAAAAAAAACACAGAAAAAAGTTGAACGTGCAAGAAAGTTGTACATAGAATCATATTCAAAACAGTGTAGCTGTGGCCATTGATTGACAACCTTAAATTATCCCATTGACTGGGGTAGATTAGGTGAACGTGTGTCCGTAACGACAACTGCTCACTACTTACTTATTATAGATTTTAAACGGTGGGGTCACCAAAGGTTTTTAACGCCTTTAATATTAAAATAATTCGAAAAATTAATCAGGAATAATTTTATGTTTTGATTTATATTATTGATATAAATCAAAACATCGTGTTATTCCTGATTAGTTTTTCTAATTTCTTTATTTAGGTGTTGAGAACCTTTTGTGGCCCCACAGTTTAAGTGCCTTTAACAAGTACATAGTGAGCAGCGGTTGTTACAGACAAACGTTCACATAATCTGCCCCAGTCAATGGGATAATTTGAGGTCGTTAATCAATTAAAAAAAATAGTTTCTCCGCATACCTGTAGTTTTTTCAAGTAGTAAAATATATAATTACTGTTTGTATCAAATGAAACCTTCAGAACGAGAGATCATTGCAGACCTCTTGTTTAAAAAAGTTGAAATTGAGACAGGAGGGCATATTTGCCCTGTTGCTCAGATCAGAGGTACCTGCTTTTGTACTGCCCAAAATTCGGCCCTCTAATATGCAATTAAAATTATATTATGTTTTTCAACACAGATATGGAAAAGATATAGTTTTGACATGAAATGAGGCTAACTTTTTATCTAAACTTAGGACAAAGTTTTTATGAATGTTTATATTGAGGAATATAACATAGAAAGCAAGAAGGCTTTGCATTAGCGGTGTTATTCCCAAAGTAGCAAACATTGATCAAATGGTATTATCTGCAATAAAACAAGTAGTGTTTTCGTGAACATTTTAAACTCTTGTTCATATGTATTGAGACAAGGTTTTGATTTCTTCTGATTACTAGTTCTGTCATAAAAATAAGGACATATGATTTGTATTATAAAGGTACTTACCAAACAAATGGTGGGAATCAAATATGAGTACATGTACAGGGACTAAATCCTTTAAAATAGCAATTCAATGTCATATTCTCAGCATTGAAAGATCTAATACAATTACGAAATTGTTCAAACATCTCTAGATCTATTGGGGACTTGTGAAAAGTTTTATGTATCTGTTCAAAAATGTAGGTGACCTATAATACTCACTGTCAATTAAATACTTTACAGATTTCTGACATTTTTCTTTTTTGTCACTTTCTCCTCAACTATGTCTGACAAAACCTTAACCATTCAATGCATACAGATAAACTGCGATAGTTTTTAGTTCTGAGAATTGGTAACTATTCATGCTTTGCCTATTTCACATTCATTTTAAAAAAGCATTTGTTGTCTTTATTAAAACTGGAGCAACTGCATGCCCCTTAAATATAAGTATAGCAGTTTTTTTTAAAAGAATCGTTAAATGGTCAACTACAATATATACATCAACTACAATATACTGGTGTACTTACAGTTGGTCAAAGTTTCCAAAGTAATTAAGAGACACCAGCCTCGTTGTGAAAAGTAGATATTCAAGAATGGAATTAATTGCCAAGCGAATTATATAAACGGGACCTCTACATGTATGCAAGTAGATAGATGCACTTATGTTACTGAGAATTAGAACGGTTTTGTTTTATAGGACGAAACATTAATGTATACTCATTATGTAATTTAATATTTGCATTTCTATAATTCATATCAAATGGGGTTGTAAAGTATAATAAATGGGAGGAGCTTAATGTTATTGTAAACTCTATATACTCCTTTACCAATTTGGAGTTTCCAACTTATGGTGACGTAAACATTTGAAATGCAGGAAAAATGGAAAGACTATGTAAAATGTGTCTACGTGTAAAACGATAGTGTTTCTATCGAACGGTTTAAACTTTATACAAACCGAATTCTAATATTTTCTGACACGACCGTCCTGTTTTATACGGTACCTCTGCGCGGTAAGGTTCTACCAGGTTAAAAAAAAATAAAAATAAAAAAAAAATAAAACTTCAAAAAACATTAATATCTTCATAAAACTTTTATCAGCAAATGAAAATTCTTGACTTATGCCTGATTTACTTTTTCCTGATGTTTTTGAGAATTAGAATCGGCGAAAGAAAAAAATATGAAAAGGAGAAGAAAATAAATCGGCTTTATCCTTCTGTATATACTTATTTGATAAACTATGTAATTGAACATACTAGACTTAGTCTTGTATGATTTTTAATTTTAGTTTCTTGTGTATAATTCGGAGTTTAGTATGACGTCCATTATCACTGTACCAGTATACATAAGTTTAGGGGCCAGCTGAAGGACACCTACGGGTGCGGGAATTCTCGCTACATTGAAGACCCATTGGTGGCCTTCGACTGTTGTCTGCTCTATGGTCGGGTTGTTGTCGCTTAGACACATTCCCTATTTCCTTTCTCAATTTTATTACAAACTTCAGCTTTTCTGTAAATAATTAGATGAATAGGAGAATAAAGTAAACAGTTGTAATCGTACTTCAAACTAGTCGTACGTCATAGTATATATCGAACCAGTCCCTAGATTTCTTTCCGATCAATAGTGCTATTTAAAAGGAACAAGCTTTACTAAAACTACTTGGTAAAGATGTTCTTAAATACTAAAATTGAGAATGTAAATGGGGAATGTGTCAAAGAGACAACAACTCGCCCAAAGAGAAAAAAAACCCAGCTAAAGGCCATCTGAATGGGTCTTCAACACAGCGAGAACTTCCGACCCGGAGGCGGGCTTCAGCTACAAAAATGTATCTTTGCGAAAACTGTTTTCATAGCATTGGCACATACACAGCATGACCCATTCGTCTCCGGGGTCGTCGTTCGGAAACCGATAAGACAACGTAAGTTAAATATGACAACTAGAAAAAGGTGCATGGTCTTCTTCTTTTTTTTATACACAAGCTCAAAACAGCGTAACAAAGTTGAATATACAATTGAGAATGGAAATGGGGAATGTCCGAAATCCACCAATGGGTCTGCAACACATCGAGAAAAATCCTGCACCGGAGGCGGACTTGAGCTGGTCCCTAAACTATATGTATTGGTTGTTATCTCCTTATATCTGAGGTACGTCAGCCCCGAGAAAATCACAGTCTTGACTACATTATGATTTCCATAAAAGTAATAAACATTGATTTTATCTTTTTCTTGTTTTTAAAAATACAATTATGTCTGATTATACAGGAATGGTGTTATTATCTCATTTTTTCCACAAGATGTTTTAAAATAATGGGTTTAGAATGAAATCAAAATTGCGTCTATTTTTCCGTATAATCAAAATTGGCCATCGTTTTTATATGGCATTATGGATCACTACTATCTTGCCTATTTTTCTGTGTAACTTGCCAAACACAACCTCAACTTTATGTCGATAGGGGATTACACTTCTACGTAAATAAATATGTAGCACTCAATCAGGAATGATATATAAATATTACAATTCATTATAGATATATAGAACCAAATGCCAGATGACAATTTACCTAGCCTTGATGATAAGCATACCAACTGTCATTTATTAATTTTAACAAAAAAGCGAGAAACGAATTAAGATATAAACTATAATAGCCAGGGCTATTAATTTTTTGTATGACGTGTAGAAAAATCTGTCCGTTCGGAACAAATCTCGTGATATACATTTTTTTAGATCATCAATACCTCCCCGTATGTGTCTGTATTTGTGAACTTCAAACCATTTAATACGGACATAATGGTCTATGACAGGACCACAATATACGGTCACCAGACACTGCCAAGTAACAATTTATCCTCACTGATGCATTTTTAGATTTATTGAGACCATCCAAATGCTCGCAGACTCAAGCTGGCGACCAATACAGCGACCAATCAAGCTAACCACCAATTATATCGACCACTCTAGTAAGCAAGGATAATCAACTTGTCAAAGTTTCCGGGATCTTTGTTCGGAACTCGATAAGACCAAGAAAGTTAAATAAGATAATTAGAAAAAAGAAATTTTGTCTTTTTCGTTTTTTTTTTTTTTTTTTTTTTTTTTTATATAAACAAGATCAATTCAGTGTAATACAGTCGGATATCAAATTGAGAATGGAATTGGGAATGTGTCAAAGAGACAGCAACCCGACCGAGAGCAGAAAACAGCCGAAAGCCATCAAAGGGTTTTCAACACAGCGATAAAATCCCGCAATCGGTGGCGGGTTTTAGCTGGCACTTTGACAGAAATGTGTACTACGTCAGTGAAAATAGACGTCATATAAAACTCTAATATAAAAAAAAGAAGATGTGGTATACTTTCCAATGAGACAACTCTCCACCAGGGACCAAAATAACACAGATATTAACAGCTATAGGTCACGGTACGGCCTTCAACAATGATCAACGCCCAAACCGCATAGTCCGTTATAAAAGGCCACGAAAGATCAATTTGGTTTGAGTGATTTATTCCATATAAGCATATTACACTATTAAATCTAATCAGACAGTTGAATACAGGTAAATGATCTGATTTCTCCTTCTTTAATTTCTTATCTTGTTTATTTGTTTTAATATTTATGCAGATGTAGGAATTAGGTTTCGTAGGTTTATTGTTATCAAAGAAGATAATTTTGGAATCAATATAATAACCTGGAATCTTCTTTTGTTTGCATGTATTTTGGGAAAACCCACCATTGAGCTATTTAAATGAAAATCTGATACTGTGCATATATATGTTCTTTAGTACTTCATACATAATTTGTGGGGCTGGATAGGAGTCTTTCATTTCTTTAATCTTTAATTTTTTTTTACCATTTTTCAATTTTCTTAATTTATTTTGCTAATTATCCTCTATTTTTGTTTTATTAATTTGGTTTATTTTGTTTCACTATCCTTCATCATGATTTATCGGCTTATTTGTTTATGTTGATTCTTTATTTTCCCCTTTATTCTGCAAACCCCATATATACCCTGTAATACTACTTTTTTCTTTAACCTTCTTACACATAATATTAGTTTACACAATACGTGTCTCTTTGTAGTGTTTTCTTTTACACATCATTAATATCAATTTCATCATCAATTAGACCACAACACCTATTTATTCTCTTGATTAATAAATTATTCAATTGTCATACATGGTTCTTTATTTGGACTTGGTATTCCTTGTTAGTAAAATGGGAATCCGAAAACCCAAATTTTATCATATTAATAGAAGATAATGTAATGGTAGGGCGTAGACCTTTCGTCTTTAAATTATCTGTACAAGGATTTGTATATACAAATCCTTGCACTGGACAATCATTTTTCGACTTTAATAAAAAAAAAAATATACAATAACATATTTTCTTACATAACAAACAATGGAAAGATATTTTAAAACTCTTAGACTAATGCTTAATTTTACTTATTTCTTACTTTTTTTTAATAAGAGAAAAGACAAAATCAATGGTATACGCCCTAGCATTTACATTATCTTATATTAATATCTATTAATAATATCAATAAAAGTGTGCATGTGTGTTAAAGTATAATACATTGCACTCTGTAATGTGTTTTTGCAGTATACATACACGGAAGGCACAGAGCTTTAACAAGAATAAGACATTTATTTCAGGATAAAATTAATTAAGAAAATTCAAAATATACATTTCATGCACAAAAAATATGACCTGTTGGTTGGAATTACTGTTATAATTTTCATATTTATTTCTTTTTTTTCAGGTGGGGGTGGGGGTGGGGGTGGGGTGGCAGTGGATACGAGTGATATCCCCATCCATCTATTGCATTTATATTGGGCATCAACACAACGAAGTTATAGAATGTACGTGATATTACGAAAAATCATTGATTATTTTCGATTTGTAAAAAACTATAATACTTGAATGATAGATATTTGTCCAAAAAGGCATAATTGAACGAGTGTCTTCTAACGATAAGGGGGTTTCCGATTTGTAAAGACGTCATTTGTTGATTATTGATGATTAATTTACACGCTAATTACATATGTTTTATCTATTAAACTATTTTTTATTAAACGACGTAGGAATAAACATAAAACGATATACAGGACTATGATCAGCTGATAAACTTTTTTTTTTATTAAACCTCGTAGGAATAAACATAATGCGATGTAACTGTACTGTGATCAGCTGATACATTTTTTTTTTATTAAACCACGTATGAATAAACATAATACGACATGCAGTACTGTGATCAGCTGATAAACTTTTTTTTTATTAAACCACGTAGGAGTAAACAAAATGCGATCAGCTTATAAACTTTTTTATTAAACCACGTAGGAATAAACATAACACGACATACAGTACAGTGATCAGCTGATAAACTTTTTTTTATTAAACCACGTAGGAATAAACATAATACGATATACAGTACTGTGATCAGCTGATAAACTTTTTTTTTATTAAACCACGTAGGAATAAACATAATACGATATACAGTACTGTGATCAGCTGATAAACTTTTTTTTATTAAACCACGTAGGAATTAACATAATACGATATACAGTACTGTGATCAGCTGATAAACCTTTTTATTAAACCTCGTAGGAATAAACATAATACGATATACAGTACTGTGATCAGCTGATAAACTTTTTTTTATTAAACCACGTAGGAATAAAACATAATACGATATACAGTACTGTGATCAGCTGATAAACTCTTTTATTAAACCTCGTAGGAATAATCAAAATACGATATACAGTACTGTGATCAGCTGATAAACCTTTTTTTTTTATTAAACCTCGTAGGAATAAACAAAATACGATATACAGTACTGTGATCAGCTGATAAACTTTTTTTTATTAAACCACGTAGGAATAAACATAATACGATATACAGTACTGTGATCAGCTGATAAACTTGTTTTATTAAACCTCGTATGATCACAGTACTGTATATCGTATTATGTTTATTCCTTCGAGGTTTAATAAAAAAAAAAGGTTTATCAGTTGATCACAGTACTGTATGTCGAATTATGTTTATTCCTACGTGGTTTAATAAAAAAAGGTTTATCAGCTGATCAAAGTACTGTATGTCGAATTATGTTTATTCCTACGTGGTTTGATAGAAATAGTTTATCAGCTGATCACGGTACCGATATCGTATTTTGTTTAATTCTACGTGGTTTAATAATACAATGATCAGCTGATAAACTTTTTTTTTATTAAACCTCGTAGGAATAAACATAATACGATATACAGTACTGTGATCAGCTGATAAACTTTTTTTTATTAAACCACTTAATGAAGAAATAACATAAAAAAAATTGGTGCACACTGAATAACGCGCGTAGCGGGTTATTTTAACAGTGTGCATCACATTTTTTATGTTATTTCGAATAGACAGGAAAATATTACAGTCATTTCTTATAATTTAATTCTAAATTTCATTTTAAACCTTAGAAAACCATGAAAAAACGTTGATGACGTCACGGTCACATGTCTAAATTATGTCTATTGGCTCATAACAAAATAACGTCAGCCAATCAGAAGACGCGTTACATCCAAAATTAATTTATGTAGGAATAAACAAAATACGATATACAGTACTATGATTAGCTGATAAACCTTTTTTTTTTATTTAACCACGTAGGAATAAACATAATACGATATACAGTACTGTGATCAGCTGATAAACGTTTTTTTATTAAACCACGTAGGAATTATCATAATACGATAAACAGTACTTTGATAAGCTGATAATAGTCTTTATCGTGAAAACAATTTCTGTTCTTGTAATATATCTTATAATTTAATAAGATAAGAATGATGATTTCAGAAACTTAATTCCAAAAATCAAACCAAATATCTCTATCTGTTGCAAAGATATACTAGATAGATATTTTTAAGAGATACAAAGAAAATTATGAATGGCATTAATCTTGGTACAAAAAAGCCACTCAAACTACAGTGTACCTCATTTTTATATTTTCAAATGAATTTGTCCATTTATTCTTCGCTATATTCTATTTTTGTTTTATCCGTGATTCTTTATTCTTTATTTTTGAGCACTTCATTTTTACCTATTCTTTATTTTCATCAGGATGTATTATTCTCAATTCATTAACTTTCTCAGTTTGCCCTAAGGCTTTAATCTGGACTTTTTTTTATCATTATTCTCGTTATTCTACCCAGGGACTTTCTATACTACATATACAAATGTAACTTAGAATAAAAGTCCCTGTTCCAGCACTCCAATAATCTCTATTCTTTATATTTCCGCACCCAATTTTACTTTAATCTTTATTTTTTGATCTAATTATTTTTTTTTCACCCCTTTATTCTGCATTTTTGTTGTTCAATATTCTCTATTCTGAAAACCCTACCAAGCTTCATGACATGTGAACAAATCTGTGTTAGTTTATAGGAACGTGTCAAGCTGTTTTCTAAAAATAACTAAACTTAGTTCCCGCTTGTAGTGCTTACTTGTCGATCTGGAAAGTGACTGCCATTTATCATATTTCCTTTGACTTCTTGAAAATGAATCCAAAAAATTAATTTAAAATACCAAATACATTTTATAAACTTTAGCCTTCATAATGCAAATATGGATACAATGACATTTTTAATACGTTTAGATTTAGAAATTATAAACAAGGGTATTCTAAATATAACTACAAGGGCATTTAAAATATTATTTCAAACAATGTCTAACCTTGCGACTTCAACAATTTCTTAGAAATTAATTTCCATTGCAATAAAAATGCGTAGCGTATATCTTCAAAGTTTATAATTGCCCTCTTGTTATACATCCTTCCTTGTTTTAATACAAGAAAACGGAAAGACGGAAATAGGCAGGACGTACAGGAGTTTTGAGTATAAAAAAGGCAGGATGATGCGCCACAGTGCCAAAAAACCAAATCAGGATGACAATTCATTTAAAAATAGTCTGGATAAACTTATAAAACAAAAATGTGTCCAAAGTACACAGATGCCCCATTCGCACTATCATTTTACATGTTTAATGTTTAATGGACCGTAAAATTGGGTAAAAAATCTAATTTGACATCAAAATAAGAAAGATCATACCATAGGGAACATGTGTACTAAGTTTCAAGATGATTGGACTTCAACTTCATCAAAAACTACCTTGACCAAAAACTTTAACCTGAAACTTGCACTTTCATTTTCTATGCTCAGTGGACCGTGAAATTGGGGTCTAAAGTCTTATTTGGCTTTAAAATTAGAAAGTTCATATAACAAGCAAGATGTGTACTAAGTTTCAAATCGATTGGACTTCAGCTTCATCAAAAACTACCTTGACCAAAAACTTTAACTTGAAGCGAACGAACGGCCGAACGGTACGACGAACGAACGGACAGACGAACTGAGACACAAATCAGAAAACATAATGGCCCTCTACTATCATAGGTGGGCATAAATTGGCAGAACCGGACAGAGTGAAGAATAACAAAAGCAGGACAATATGTTTCATCTTACCTTCCAAATATACAAAATACAAAATTTTATTTAATCTATGAGATATCCACGGGTGAACATTGATAGTTATAACTAAAAAGACATGCACACGTATATATGCCACATTATCATAATAATAAGACTTCAACAACGTGTGAAGAAGAAAAACAAGCGCGACTGTTCAGTTTGTTTTGAAGTAAAGCTGAAAGAAATTAAGCACAAAAATCAGAATGTCGTTTAAAGGTTGCACTTTGTAAATACAGCTGTTCTCAAACCACGCCTCTTTAGGGGAGATCTTGAATATGCATAGAAATTTTGTTTACATACTGATTCCCAGTTACGGTCTCTGTGTTCCATCTCACAGAGACATAACTTGGGAATGTTACCAGTAAATAAACATGTGCATATTGTTTATATTGAAAACTGTGGTAACCCTTAGTTCGAGGTTAGTTAAGAAAATTAGTGTTAGTTTAAACTCTGAGATGTTCAGGGCTTATACATTTTGAAAATATGCCGCATAGCCCTATATTTTGACCTTTGAAAAAAAACAGTAAGATGTGGACTGAAGACATAGGCAGGATTGGATACTTTATATAATCTTGAATGTTTTAATGATTGACTGCTAAACATTACATTTATAGTGTTCTGATATGCTTTCAATATGTTATCAAACAGGTTCTAGGCATTTTATATCAGAAAATATGCAAATAATTAAAGTCGTGTTTTCAAATTGTTTAAAAAGTGAAACAGGGGAGGGTGTATAAAATGTACAGGTAAGAAAAATTTAGAGTATACACAGGAATTTCTTTAAGGCTATAATTCTGATAAATGAGTATTAATGTGAGAAAAACTGATTTTACAGAGTTTTCTATTTGAATAAATGTTGAATAAACGGAGCTTGCATTCACTAACAAGAATCGCATTAAACGTGATAATTCTGACCAGATATGACTGGGTATTTATACTTTTAAAAAAGCCGAGCGTACGACACACTTTGCTAAGAGTCGACAGGAATAGTCTAGGTGATGACTTTATCTCGTTACTCCAAAAACACCTTGGCCCGTCAACCCTTGAATCTTTGTCGTTTAGAGAATATAATTGCGAAGATAAGATGCTAATAAGAATGCATAATGAAACCACAAAAACAAGTTTAGATAGTTTTAAATGATCGCAATAGCCATGATTGCTAAACGCCAAGCAATCACGAGTTAAGAACATTTCGCACATTTATATTTATGTATATAAAAAGCAAGGATCAACAAAAAGAAAAATAACAAAAGTACAGAACTCCAAGGACAATTCAAAAGAAAAAGTCACTTAGCTAAATTATATAAATGGTTAAATCAATTGCCCAAACACATCAATTGCAAATGAATGAAAACAACTGTTATAATCATGACTTAGAACAGGCAATTCCTTATATTCTTTTGCCACAAAACATCTAATGACCGATTACATTGTCTGTACCTTTTAAAAGAGGCTGTAAACAAAGCAGAATGATTATGGTCTATATGTAGGTTTGCAGAAAAAATTGTCTTTCAAATTATATTTTATAAGTAATTCATTAGGATTAGATTTTACAAAATTATAGGACAAGGTATACATATATATACAAGCAATAATGATAATACTTGTGGTCCATCTTATTTCAATGGAGATTATCAGGCCCTGCCACTCGGTCATGGTTTATTGAACATTGATATAGTTGACATGTAACAGTTTGTTATTATACAATTTAAGATGAATCGCTAATGTAAAATCAATGATATTTATAATATGTAGTTGTTTTAGCATTTGCATGTACACATGTATCATTTTCATGGAGACTACATAGCTCCGCCCCAAATCATGGTCCATTGATTTCGACACTTTTGCCCAATTTATATGTTCAAGTTTGGTATTTAGATAAGTTTAAACCGTTTTGATAAGTACATGATGTTGGTATGCTGTTTTACATGCATTGCAATGTCTCATTTTAAAGGAGTTTTTTTTGCCTTGCATCTTTGAATGTTTTTCATAATTTACATTTCTAAATATTACAATTTCAATGCTAATTTGTACATTATACTTTCAAAATCACATTGATAAAGGAACAGAGTGCCAACATCCCCGTTGCACATATTCGAGTTATCCAAGGGCAATAACGAAAAAATCTTCGTTCTTTAAAACTTTTTATTATATCTTAGATAAAAGAAGGCTTCATGCAGGGCAAATACAATATGCATATTGTTATAACAAATATTTCAAAAGGGCTTAACTCGTTAAAAATAATGATCGACACTTATTTTCAAAAGTGCCGAAGACATTGCTGGTATTAGAGGTCGGTCATTTGAGATGTATCAACCGTATCAAATACGTTAACGTATCTGAATCTGCAGATATACCAAAAACAGCATGTGATTCCGAGCTTTAATTTTATGTACTTTCAATAATGCAAATGGGCAATTGATTAATTTTTAATCCAAATATTAACAAAACAATTAGGCAATATCGAGTTCTATGGAACCAGTAATCCTACTTTTAAAGATATTCCGGATAGTTAGAACAGTTTACAGGCATGGATAGGATTGGCTACGATAAAATCGTCTGTTTGTGTATTAACTTGTGCTCACGTAGAACCAAATTGTTATTTGACAAATTGAGTGATACTCAGTACTGTTTTTTTTTTAAATGTATTAATATGAATCTGAAGACAACTCGTGTTTCTATTACCTTTTTATGATGAAATTGCAAATAAACAATATTCAAACTTCCTTACATAAGTAGTATATTTGATTTTTCTTTTGTGTTTATTCATGTAAGGTCTTGAAATATTTTTAACTAGATTGTTAAAGGATTGTGTACGATATTCGTGTTCATGCCTACATTAGCTCCTTTATAAGGGCAAAAAAAGTAGTTGAGGTCAAGGGGGAGGGGGTTGGGGGGGGGGGGGGGGGTGCGTCTGCCTGACATAAGGGAAGCAAAATGTATAATGTCTTAAGCTCGGGATCACACAATATTTTTTGATATATCTGCAGATGCGGATACGTCAACATGGAAATTTATAAAAATGACCACATTATTGATATTCATGTCAACACCGAAGTGTTGACTACTGGGCTGGTGATACCCTCGGGGACGAAACGTCCACCAGCAGTGGCATCGACCCAGTGGTGTAAATAGTTATCAAAGGTACCAGGATTATAATTAAGTACGCCAGACGCGCGTTTCGTCTACATAAGACTCATCAGTGATGCTCATATTAAAATCTTTATAAAGCCAAACAAGTACAAAGTTGAAGAGCATTGAGGATCCAAAATTCCAAAAAGTTGTGCCAAATACATCTAAGGTAATCTATGCCTGGGATAAGAAAATCCTTAGTTTTTCGAAAAATTCAAAGTTTTTAAAACAGGAATTTTATAAAAATGACCACATTATTGATATTCATGTCAACACCGAAGTGTTGACTACTGGGCTGGTGATACCCTGGGGACGAAACGTCCACCAGCAGTGGCATCGACCCAGTGGTGTAAATAGTTATCAAAGGTACCAGGATTCGTCTACATAAGACTTATCGGAATTTCATAAAATTCTGACAATAAATGTACACATGAGATGCCAACAGTGTTATTTTCCATATGATCAATATTTCCAAGCCTAATGCTTTAAAAAAAAATGATTGGCGCCAAGGGTCTCTAAATGTATGTACCCCACAACGCGTTGTGCGAAGACAAAAAAAGAAGAGACAAGTGTCTGTGTCAACATTTTATTCTAATTGACAAGTAATTATATGAGTTCAATGATACACTTGTGCACAGACATCTGTACCTTCAATACATCTTGCTTAACGGTGGTCACATTTTTTGAAAGCCGTTTATTTTGTATATTACTTTTACGACAAATATGGTTTAAATAGAAAAAGAGTAAGGTTATTGCGCACAAAAATCAGTTCAATACAATAATGAGAAGATGTAGTATGATTGCCAATAAGACAACTCTTCATCACAGAACAAACGACATTTATAAGTTTACTGTACAGCTTTCAACAATGAGCAAATCGATACCGTATAACGCCCCGAAATGGCAAATGTCAAACAAGTAAAACGAGATATCTAACGACCTTGTTTATTTTAAAATCAATAAACGAAAAAAAAATATGATATACGACAACAACTGAGTTTCAATCTCTTGAATTGTCAAATGATGAAATAGCCCAAATTATAAAAAAAAAACAAAAAAACAATTATCTGAAATTTTCAAATATTTGTTTATTTCAAAACTAAATAGTATTCTGTAAAAAGGTCAAGAAAGTAGGGCAAGAAAATATGGAAAAAAATAATATACAGTTAACATAATTTTATTTGATCGATGAGAAACGCACAGGTGCACATTGCTAGTTATAATTCAATTAAGACACATACACGTACACGCTATATTATCATGAATTTAGGATAAAAATCTTCCAACAAGGTGTGAATAAGAAAACAAGCGTAACTTATTTTAAATTTATTAATTGTTGCACCCAGTTGCTAATTTTACATAAATATTAAGGACGAGAACAAAATTTATAATAAAACATGAAGTAGATTCTGTCTGGTAGGTTGATCGGTATCAAAATAGGAAATTCAAATTACTACTTGAAAATGAGGTAATACTATGTGTGATAGGGACAAAAGCTTCCCAATGTACAAGACAATCGACAGATCCTTCACAATTCACACAGTTGTTACAGGGGTCTACTTACATACGGGAGACTGTCACTTACCATATAAAACAGTCGGATTAAACGTCACAATTTGAACTGGACATGGCTGCGTATTTATATATCCTAAGTAGCAAAACCTTGACTTAAGAGTTTTTAACTGATCGAAATGAAAAGTCTAGATTCTCCAACAAACCCTTGTGCCGTAAAATTTTGTGGCTATGTCGTTTAGACATTTTAATTGCGTAGATAAAATAACAGGAATATATATATATATATAAAAACTCACAAAAACATATTAAAGACATTTAAGGGTATTGCAATATATAAACGCAAAAGTAGAATTATATTAATACATATTGCAAATTCATAAATCAAAAGCATGGATAAACAATATGCAATGTATCATTGCAGAAAACATCTAATGAGTTATAAAACATCTTTCTATATCCTTAAAAAAGAGTTTGCAAACAAGGCGGAATGCTTTTTGTCTACATATACGTTTGCTGAATAAAGATCATTAAAGTTATATATCAGACATTAATTAGGATGAATGTTCACATAGTTAAGTTTAGTTAAGTTTATTAAAGAAGAATCAGCCGTACAGGAGCATATTATACACATATTAATTACCACATAGTTCATAATACAAACAGAATACATTTTTAAATTATACATCTTCAGAAATAAGTTTGTGTTTATTACAGTTTTAAATTAGACAAGCGTCTTTTCTACCTTTTGAATAAAAATTGAAGGCTTAGACAGCACATTACTATTACTATTTTTAAGCATGCCAAGTACTTTTTTTTTCATTTGGATATTTTCAGTAATATGGAGGTATGAACTTCCCCCTTAAATCCTTAACTTCACAATTGGTAATTTACATATATAGTGGTACACATCCCCAAGACCAGCTTAAAGCACACATATTATACATGTAAAGGTTCTACTGTGGATTTCTTAATATTCGTTGATTCCAATTTTCGTGGAATTTCGTGGTAACAGAAGAGCCATGAACTGAAATGTTCAACGAATTTTAAATTTCCTTGAAGAATGTATACAGACTTCGTCAAAAACCACGAAATTAAGTTTCCACGAATATAAGTAACTATATCAATAAATGAACCAACAGTATATACAGATAATGATAATCATTGAGTTTAAATGAGTAGCGACAAGTATCTTCCGCTCGGTATTTGGTATGCTCTTGTATAAGCAGTGGACCCTTTTATTTTAATCAAAATGTTTGTCTCAACCATCTTATGCATGTACTTTGAAATGGTTACAAACTTTTCAAAATATACAAGTTAACGTTTGTTATAAATATAGATTCTACCACTGCATCGTGTGTGATACGATATTTATCCACTCGAGACAGTTAAATTTTCAAATTTCAAACGCGAGGCTCGCCGAGCGTTTAAAATATTTAAAATTTAACTGTCGAGAGTGGATCAATATAGTAAAAAACACGAGACTTGGTGGTAGAATCTGTTTATCTAATGATTTTCAAACAATACGCAGGTAAAACTTATTCCTTCTTTGCGACTGATCAGCAAAAGATGTGTTCTTTCTATGTGACGTCATCAGGCATGGTCGCCATTTTTCATGCCGTCACAATAGAAAATTAATAGGAAAACAAGAATATTCGACGTCATTATCTTTAATAGGAAAATAAGAATATTCGACGTCATTATCTCATTTTAACCAATGAAGAACTGAGATCAAACGAACCACATGTTGATTATTTTTTTTTATACAATGGGTGCAGAAAGGGATTAATTGACGAATAATTAGAAAAATTCAATTTTAAATGACCCACATACTATTTAGTAGTATGTATATTCAGTGATATTTGGTATGGAAGTTTATTAGCATTTGTAAGTCTCATCTACACGTAGAATATCACTTATCATGTTTCATTGACTAGGCACTTTTGCCCAGTTAAAGTTTGCGCTTATGTTAGTATAAAAATATAAATACGATAAGTCTATGGCATAGGAAAGCAGTTTTATAAACATTGCAATGTTTAATTTTCATGTAGGTTGTTAAGCCCTGGTCATTCAAACTTAGATTATTGAATGGTTTGTTTAATTTGAATTTTTAAATATTTACAAAAAATGCGAGACATATATCTATATCAACAGTTTATTGTATTTACAAGTAAATAACAAGTTCAATGCCATACTTGTACACAGACATCTGTTCCTAAAAATAAATTTTACTTCAAGGTAGTCGCATATTTTCAAGTAGTTAAGTGTGTGCTTTACAACATCTATTGTTTAAATAGGTACATAGTAAGGTTATTGCACACACAAATCTGTTTAATATAAAACAATGAGTATTCAAAGTAAAATCACAAAATACTGAACTCCAAGGAAAATTCAAAACGGAAAGACCTTAATCAAAGTTAATCAAAAGCTTTTAATTTTGGCAAACTCAAAAGCTCGAACACATCAAACGAATGCATGGACAACAACTGTCATATTCCTGATTTGTGTTTGTCAATAAGTAAACGCCAAATTGAATGTAAATATAAATAAGTTGAACAACAAATTATGATGCTGTCTCAGTAATTTTTAAGCCTCGACACGTTACATTTGTCAGATCAATTCGAAACCCCTTTATACTAGTAATCCATTTTATCAATTCCATTACTTTGTTCAATCAATTTTATCAATTCCATTACTTTGTTCAATCAATTTTATCAATTTCATTACTTTGTTCAATCAATTTTATCAATTTCATTACTTTGTTCAATCAATTTTATCAATTTCAGTACTTTGTTCAATCAATTTTATCAATTTCATTACTTTGTTCAATCAATGTTTGTCATCTTGCTGTGAAACACCACCGTTAAAATGCCCCTAAATGCAGTGGCGGATCCAGAGGGAGATTTCCTAGGGTTGGAACCCCCTTATGTTTGGATGATCAATGCATTTGATGGGGACATATAGTCCCCTCTTTGTCCTGGGTTGGGAACCTCCTCCTTTTAAAATGGATGGATCCCCCCGGGAAATGACAAATATAAAACATTTCAAACGAGATAAAAGAGGGACGAACGATACCAAAAGGACAGTCAAACTCATAAATCTAAAAGAAACTGACCACGCCATGAGAACACCCGGATAACTAACGCCCAAATAAATGTTCAAAATAATGAACACTAATAAATATGTTACAAAGCAACAAACGACAACCAATGAATTTCAGGCTCCCAGCGTATACTATGGAGCGCATTAATCCTAATTTTTAGTGAAGAATCATGGACAAGCAAATTTTGACTCAAAATGGTCTGCAAAATATTTCTCTTTCACCAAAAGTTTTATTTTTGCACATTTGGTTTTAAGCTCGAGTAAATGACATCAAAAGAAATTTTAAATAGACTTTCTCGTGCTTTTCATTTGATATAATGAGTAAAAAAACAAATCTAATAACAGAACCCAATTATTTAAACAGTTGAGTGAAATGTGTCAAGTAAATCACAAAATATCATCAAACATTGCATATAATTATACAACATTGGAAAATTATTTATTTCTTCTTTAGACAATTTTTTTTTCGACTTTCAACAAAAATAAAAGTAAAATAAATGGTTGAGGCCGCACAACCGATTTAATTTTCATCAACATACATTTATATGTAATTCCAAGAAATCAAAGATTATCGAAATATGTTATTTTTAAAACTGTCAAATAATCTCTTTTTAAAAATCTACCAGACCTTGAAAAGTAACGACTCAAATTTCCGAACAGTGGTTATTTATCTTTAATTATATATATCGACACTTAAAGTTGCATTTATATATTTATATAATATTTAAATGTATTTCAAGTGAGATATACATATTCATTTTACGAAAAGTCATGCCTCGAGTTTCCCTTAATGACACAACATGGTAAATCATATTACAAAAAAAAAACCAAAAAAACAATCAATATAAAAAGGTTATGCAGAGAAAAATCTAAATATATAGTAACTCTTAAATACTATTCACCTACGCAGACGATAAAGATTCTAAAAATAGAACACCTGAGTTCCAAGTAATCCTCACCTCATTCAGGTCAACATAACTTACTTAGGTGCACATAAGTCAACATAATCTCGTACACCAGTTAAAACTATATCACCGAACTGGCTGCTACATTTTAACTATATTTTAAATATAAGGTCATTGAATTAGGTCACAATATAGATGACCTGCTTCGGACAGAAAAAAAACCACAAAAAAAGAATTAAGTCAATACAAAATATCTGATACAGCTATGGCATATTAAATTCTTTTTCTGCTATTTCCCTTTTTTCAGTAATCAACCTGAGAACACCCGGTTGGAATTTAACAAACTGAACTTTCAATTAACTAGGGTACTAGCTGATAATACCACAATTTCTTTGTAGTGTAACAAAGAAACTATTGAAGTATACCTGAAAATTTATCAAAGCAATAGTTTTTAAAATCGTTAAATATCAAACATCTGCTATACGTAAAATATATGAATGAATGCATGTTTATAAATAACATATAAGATTAGTATTAAATGTAAGTAATATACTTACAACAACTTCCTAGTCTCAGACAAAATTGCAAACATTCAGATCAGCCATTTTTCAATAAATCATGCTTGTCGTCTTGACATTACGTAATCATCGTCTGCTAGCTGCACACGGGAATGACCTCTATATGGTTGCACTATGTTCTAGATTTAACGACAGCTAGGTTAGATACATAATATGTGTATTTATTGAAATACACAGGTTTGTTCACCTTGACGTAATAAACATATATGTTAACTAACTATTTATATCAAAAGGAATGTAAACTTTAAAAAATAAAAATATATATACTGATTTTTCGGGAATATTTCTTATATTATCCCCCCAAAGTATACCCATATATTCTGTCCTAGTTATGAGATAAAACGTTTAATCAATAAATCGTCTGCAATTCCGGATTGATCCAAACAACATAGACAAAGTTTACATGTAATCAGACAGTTACATAATCATTGAACCTTGTAAGTCATTATGTTTTCTTTTGTTGTCGGCGAAGGGGGAAGTGATAGTCAATTCAAGTCAAAGGGAAAAGTTATTATCAACAAATAAACGGTCAATATCAACAACTAAATGGTCAATATCAACAAATAAACGGTCAATATCAACAAATAAAAAGTCAACATCAACAAAAAAAATCAATATCTACAAATTAAAGTCAATATAAACCAACAAACGGTCAAAATCAAGAAATAAAGAGTCACCACCAACAAACAAAATCAATATCTATAAATAAAGATTAATATAAACCAATAAACGGTCAAAATCAACAAATAAAAAGTCACCATCAACAAACAAAATCAATATCTATAAATAAAGGTCAATATAAACCAATAAATGATCAAAATCAACAAATAAAAAGTCTACATCAACAAACAAAATCAATATCTACAAATTAAGGTCAATATAAACCAATAAACGGTCAAAATCAACAAATAAAAAGTCAACACCAACAAACAAAATCAAAATCTACAAATTAAGGGTAAATAAAAACCAATAAGCGGTCAATATCGACAAATATAGAGTCAACATCAACAAACAAAATCAATATCTACAAATTAAGGGTCAATAAAAACCAATAAACGGTGAATATCAACAAATTAAAAATCAATACATTTTTGTACTAACAATAAAGAGGTCAATAAAAACAAACAAAAATGTCAATACGAATAAATAAATTATCCATACAAAAAAACCACCCAACAATATCTTAGGTCATTATCAACAAAGGTCAATGCATGTGTGTACCAACAACTGAGAGGTCAATATAAACAAAAACTATGTCAAAACAAAACAAAGAGGTCAATATATACCAACGAATAAATGATCAGTACCAATAATTAAGAGGTCAATATCAACAAAAACTATGTCAAAACAAAATAAAGAGGTCAGTACCAACAACGAAATTGTCAGTACCAACAATTAAGAGGTCAATATAATCAATTTAAAAGACAATGCATTTGTGTACCAACATTTAAGAAGTCAGTATAAACAAGAAGAGGTCAATATCAAGAACACAATTAAATACCAACAAATAATAAAAAAAATAAATACTGATAGGTCAATACCAAAACAACAAAAGGTCAATACCAACAAATAAACTGTCAATATCAATATACTAAAGGTCAATGCATTTTTGTACCAACAATTAAGAACTCATCAATATCAACAAAATATTTGTGAAAACAGAATTAAAGAGCTCAATACCAACAAATAGATAGTCAATACAAACCAAAAAGAAGTCAATACTAACACAAAGGATGTTAATACCTACATTAAAAGAGGTCACTACCAACAAATAAATAGTCTTTAACAACAATAAAGAGTTCAATACCAAATCAATGAGAGGTCAAATTGAAGTAAATTCCAACAGTTAAGAGGTCAACCAATTAACTGTCAATAATAACAAGTTAAAAGGCATTGCATTTTTGTACCAACAATTTAGAGGTTACTACCAACAAAAAAGAAGTCAATACCAAGCAACAATATGTCAATACCTACATTAAAGAGGTCACTTCCAACAAATAAATAGTCAATACCAACAGTAAAAGTTCAATACCGACACTTAAGAGGTCAATCACAATAAATTGACTGCCAATATTAACAAGTTATACATGTAAGTCACTGCATTTTGGTATTAGCTATTTAGACGTCAATATTAACAAAAAAGATTTTCAATAACAACAAAAAAAGAAGTCCATGGCAACTTACAAGATGTCAATACCTACATTTAAGAGGGCGCTACAAACAAACAAATAAACAGCCATACCAACTATAAAGAGTTGAATACCAAATCAATGAGAGGTCAATACCAAAACAATAAAAGCTCAATACCAACAATTAAAGGTCAATCATAACCAACAAACTATCAATATTAACAGGTTTAAGTCAATGCATTTTTGTACCAAATATTTAGAGGTCAGAATCAATAGTAAATATGTTCAATAACAACAATAAAGGTGTCAATACCAACAGATAAAAGGTCAGTACCAATAAGTAAAAGGTTAATATCAACCAATAAACTGCCAAAAAGTTAATGCATTCTTGTACCAGCTATATTTGAGGTCAGTATCAACAAAAAGATGTTCAGTACCTAGAAAAAAGATGCCAATACCAACAAAAAGATGGTCAATACTACCCTTTGAGAGGTCAATGCCAAAGCTGTAAGAGGTTAATACCACCAGGTAAAAAATAAGCACAAACAATTGAGAGGTCAAACCCAAAATAACAAGAAGGAAATACAAACAAATTAGAGGTCAATATCAACAAAAAATATGTAAAAACAAAAACAAAGAGGTCGTTAACCAACAAGTAAATTCTCATTAACAACAATAAAGAGCTCAATAGTAAATCAATTAGAAGTCAATATCAAAATAATAAGAGGTCAATATCAACAAAAAAGATGTCAATACCTACATTAAAGAGGTCAATACCAACAAATAAATGGTCCGTTCAAATACCAAATCAATGAGAGGTCAATACAAAAACAATAAGAGGTCAATACCAACAGATAATAGTGCAATACCAACAATTGAGAGGTCAATCACAACCAATAAACTGTCAATATTAACAATTTAAAAGTCAATGCATTTTTGTACCAACTATTTTGAGGTCAATACCAACAGAAAAAACGTTCAATACCAACCAAAAAAAAGTCAATACCAAAACAATAAGCGGCCAGAACCAACAAATAAAATGTCATTACCAACAATTAAGAGGTTAATATCAACAAAAAAGAAGTAAAAACCAAAACAATAAGAGATCAATACATTGTAACAACCAATAAACTCAATTTTGACAAGTTAAAAGTCGGTGTATTTTTGCACCAACTACTAGTATTCATAGGTCAATCTTAACAAAAACAAAAGTTCAATTCAACAAAAAAAGAAATCAAATCCAACAAATGAATTGAAGAGTTCCACCAACAAAGAGGTCAATCCTCAAACAATAAGAGGTAAATTCCAAAAAAGTAAAAGGTCAGCACAAACAACCAAAAGAGCAATATCAACACATCCAAGGTCAGTACCAGCGAATAAGAAATCAATACCAACAAATAAGATGACAATACCAACAACTAAGAGAGGAATATCTACAATTAAATAGTCAATATACTACACCAGAAGTTATTTTTATTACTGTTTTTCCTTTTGGTTGTCGTCCTCAGTGTTTTTCCGTCATGACGTTGTCAGCTTCTCTTTGACTTTTGAGCTTTACGGCATTTATCCTAAAGGTTTCACTCGTTCTTTTCTTTTTCTTATACCAATCATAAGTACATTTCATACGGAATATTTTACGTATAAAACTTGAATTGGTTAACCACTATGAAATATTTAACTTCATTAAACAAGCATAAAAGGTAAATTCACATAAAAATAAAAGAACTCCGATGAAAATTCTAAACGAAAAGTCCCTAATCACATAGCAAAACTAAAAGCTCAAACACATCAAACAAATGGATAACAAATGTCATATTCCTGACTTGTTACAGACATTCTCTTGTGTAGATAATGGTAGAATAAACTTGGTTTTAACGCTAGATAAACATTTTACTTGTATGACAGTCTTATCAAATTTCGTTAAATTGAAAACGATATGTGAACAAAACAAACAGACATAATAGATAAAAATGTCAAACCAGTTTGTGGATGGTGATTTATCCGGCTTGTTTGACATTTTGCTATAAGGTTCATGATTCATGTTATTAAACTGTGTTAAAAACTGAATTAACAATATATGAACTGGACCCTTACCTCGCCAATTACGGATATATAAATATATACATGTAGGAAACTTTCAATAGACTTTCATTTATCAGGAGAAACAAGCCTTAAGCACAAATATTAAGGTACGATAGGTTAGGGCGATGTACCAAATGCTGTTTTAGAAGTATTTTTTTTAAAAGTATTATGCAAATAGTTGTCCTTAATTATATCCAAACATACCATGTATTGAGTGTATTATACAAACAAAAACAAAATCCTTAATAAAAACAAATCCAGTACATTAAAAGTTTTACTTTTTGATCATGGTATATATGGTCACATTAACTTTAAACTTAGTACATTTGTTCATTATCGTTTTTATCATTTATTTTTTTTATCATTATTTTTCTCTCAATCAGAAAGTCTTAGAACATTTTGCGTATTGCAGCATATTCTGTGTTATTTGTGTATATAATGTAATTACACCTTGTACTGTATACATTTTTGTCTTTTTTGGGAGGCATCAGGGAGATTAATTTTGATGAAACTTCATTGATTTGTTGTGGTTTTGCGACTTTCACGTTTACGTGGGGGTTCGTTTTTACTGGTTGAGAAACCTCCGGCACACATTTCAATCCTAGTCAATTAAGATTGGAATCGGGCGCACTTACCACAGTGATAATAGGCAAGTGATTGGGTAGTTCGACTACTTATGCTTATTGGCCAAATAGGGTAATATTTCAATGATTTTAAGGATTTTAGTTTTGACCAAAGAGGCTAATACCTTAATATATACAGATTATTAATTGATACAACGTTTATTCTCTAATTTCACTGAATCTAGACATGTGATATGGTGTTTTAAAAACACAAATGCAAGTCAATATTATGGAATAAAGTATTATAAACCTTGATTAAATACATCTGTTCCATGGGTAGTAACCTCATTTCCAAATTAAATGTTGAAACGTTGACACTGACAACGAAATATAGCATACATTCCTTTGAATACAAGTTATATAAATGTATCTTTTGATTTAAATAATATCTGAATCTAAACACTAAACAAACATATAATTGATACAACACATTACGCGTGAATGCACAACAATGAATTTCTTGATTTATATTATAAAATATATTTAATATAAAACACACCAGGGATTTATGAAATTACATCATAAGCATTATATTTATTCATAAATTATTGATCGAAGAAAAAAATTCAGAGGAAGATACAATACACTACTTGCTTCATCAGGTGCCAGGGAAAACTATCATATTGTACATCTTAATGATATTTCATTTATAGTTGATTTTTCATGAAGGTTTAATATGGGGATGAATATCAAAATCAAGAAAAAAGACAAGGAAAGACAATGAACTCAACTATATGATTGATTGTTTAATTGTTGCTTGGTTAACATATTAACGTGCATGATGTGTGGCAAATATATAAATATAAAACAGAAGATGTGCCAGTGATACAACTCTCCACAAGAGATCAAACGGCACAGAAAGCAAAAGTATTACTATAATTACTGTGGATTCATTTATTTTCCTGATACCAACTTTCGTGAATAAAGAAACATTCATATGTTCGTAGATATCAAATGTCGTGTTTTTACCGAGGTCGGCATACAAGCCTATAGAAAATTTATCTTTCGTTGAACATTTGATTGTTGGTTTACCTGAACCCACGAAATCCACGAAAATAGGAATCAAACGCATTATAATGAATCCACAGTATTTAGATCTATATATAATGACATATAAAAGCATATTTATGATGAAATTAACTAATTATAAGGGGTAGCTATAGCAAAAATACATTTTTAAAGCAAATGAGAGAAAAAATATTTACTTTTTTGAAATGAAAGAAAACTACAGTTCCTGCTTTGATTATCGTACGATAAACAATTAGACTGTGAAAGGTGAATACTCTTTACCCAACATCGACGGCACACACATATCGAATTCAAAGAAGAAGACCATCCGAAAACGGTTATTGCAACTGACGAGGACCTTTTTCAATTCCAATGGATACCATTTGTTCTGGCATTTCACACAAGTAGAGAATATCCATAGTTTTATCTGGATAATGTTGGTATAGTTTAAAACTTTTCTGATTTCAGAATTTCTGTTCGCTGAAGAGGGCGGCCAAAAATTGAAGTCGATCTGTACAGTGCACACTATTTGGAATTAAAATTGAATTCCTTGAAAGCGTGATCACATTAAAATTCACACTATTTGGAAAGATTGTTCACCTGTATGAGTGTATCGCAACTGAGGCATGGGTAGCAGGGATCCAGAACAGATTAATAGAATAAATGAATGGCCAATTCTAGCATGTTTGTGTGTTGGTCTTAGCGTACCCTAATATGTTGTGAATTCTGTATTACTGGGTTTTACTTTCAATCTTCTAACTTGCATCGTGCTTTTATATATGAACTCTGTTGGTGCTCATGTCTTAAAAATTTTAGGTTTATATCAGGGGAACATCTACGTGTGAATTTCACAATTGGATCATCCATAAGAAACGCTTTAGACATGTTAGAGTACTTTGTTTTATCGTTGTAATGTGTTTTTATACATTTATTGTCGGGATGAACGAACTTTCTACTAGTTGAATTTGTAAGTTTTTAATTGATTCTATAAGTAAGTTCCAGCAGAAATATATTTTATAAATCCGCAAATCTAGTAATACTCAGAGTTGAGAAACTATACGTGTTTGAAATGTCAATTAAAGCACATCAATTATAGTTGGTCTAATTTCAGCATCTTTTGGCTCATCAGATAGATGGAACATAATGCGGGGATGCATTTCTTTGACGTTTAGGTTATTTGCCCTAATATTGTCTCTAATTTGATTATTCCTACATCCGCAGGTGAAAGGTGGGAGAAGGGGCTGGATTTAGTCAGACTGATGAAGTTTTAGATTTTTAAAAGGTCACAAAGGAGAAACATCAAATACCAAAGGTAAATTCTTTCAATTTTCAAAACATTAAATTGTTATTTATATGCAACGCATTACGATCAAGTGTAGGTACGCCTATGTTCTTACAATATCATAAACGCCTGAAAATAGCCGCTACACGCAATTATGATTGCTACTCATTTTTAGTTATTATCCCAAAAATATTTCAGAAGAAACTCTGTATCCACAATTATGTTGAATACAAAGCTATTTACTGTCTGTTGGTTACAAATGATTTCATTTGGTTAAGGTATGTCCTTCGATACAAACTAAAAACGAAACTTATCATCTTTTCAATTTTGTATCAAAACTGCTTCAACAACAATCTCGAATACAATATCTGTGAATAGCTTAAATCTGCGCTTAGTTTTTGTTGTTGTGTATTGCACCTGTCCACATCCACTTTGTGTTTTTCTTAGATGTATTTCTATTTGTATCCATCTGATGAGTTAAACCTTTTCCAATTTTTTTATACTTTGTGTTTTTGTTACACCACTGTCTTAGGTAAGGGGTAGAATGAAATCTCACATAGTTCTTTTTAACCCTGGCACATTTTTGATGTACCTGTCCCAAGTCCGCAGGCGGCAAGTTCAGCGTTTATCGTTGGTTCACTTCTGTCATATTTAGTTAATTGTTTTGTATGCATGTAGTTGTTTTATTGGCAATCATACCAGATCTTCGTTCTTTTGTATAATAATATTTATATTACATTACCGTGTGCTCGTTCTTAATTTGCCGTTAAACGCCTTTTAATATGGGATGTATAAGTGCCCTGCAACGTCCACAGACTCTTTATCGATATAAGAAGATCTGGTTTGTTAGATGTACATGTATTTCTGATGTGTATCTTTTTGATGAGTTAAGTCCCTTTCAACCAATTTGTATAGTTTCGTTTACCATGACACCACTGTCTGATATAAGAAGAAATAAGATGTAAGCCCCTATGAAATGTTTGCTGACTCCCAATTAAATGTCTTTTGAAATAATACTATTTTTTTTTTTTATTTTTTTTTGCTTTTTTCTGTTAAATGTAGAACTATAAACCTCTGGCCGTAGTCTACTTACCCAGGAGCAAAATGAAAATATCTGTAATCAGGTGTTTGAGTTTATTAGAGGGGCGAATAGATTCTTTATTGCTTAGATGGTGAAACATGACCACATTATCATTATCATCTAGGTTCAGTTGTATTTGTTTTTCTATCATAAAATTATTTCCTTGTTTTCGTGTAGTTTTACATTATATTTTTCTCTCTCTTCTTTTTTTGCGACAATTAATTTTTCTGTCCAATTTATACAAATGTTGAAATAATATGTAACGAATGCATGCTCTTATTCATTGTGTTGGTAAATATGTTAAATAGAGAATATTTCATACTAAGTCTGTTTGACTTGTGTCTTAACCTATTTGTGTTTAAGCAAATAAAATATGTTTAAACTAAACCACTGTCAAAGTTTTGGTAAGGGTTGGTTCCTTCAAACTAATTTTACACAGGCACATTTTGTATGTACTGGTTCCAAGTTAGGGTCCTGTAACATAGTTCAAGATGTTTGAAGTTTCTCATATTTAACTATGCAAATATTTAACGTTTGTTATAATATTGCGCCGTTACACCACTGTCTAGGTTAGGAGAGGGTTTGGCGCCAGCTTACTAGTTTAACACCGCCACATCATGTGTGTACATGACCGGTGTGTACATGTACCTATCCAAAGTCGGGAGTCAATAATTCAGTGATTTGGTTTCATACTGTACAATGAATATTATATTTGTTTTTCGTTATTTTGCAAATTTATCATGCCGTCATTTGAATTGTTTTACATTTATCATTTCAGGTTCATTTATATCTGACTAATATGTGGTATTGGTTTTGCTCATTGTTGTAGGCCGTACGATAACATATAGTTATACATTTGGTCTCTCATGGATAATTGTTTCGTTGGCAATCATACCACATCTTCTCTATCTTAATAAACACTTTGTAAATTACTCCGTGTCCTGGCTTCCCAACTGCAAGCGTTGGTTTGAACAGGCCAGTAATCAAAACTGAAAACTCGCAAAATTGAAACCGAGTTCGCTACGTACCACTACACCGAGGAGGTTGATTGACACAATTAGGTCTTCAAATTCATTATGTTACGGTAATAATATAAACTGCTGTTTACTGATGAAAGGGGAGTAATACTTTGTAATATTGTGTAATGTGTCATAATTTTGTTGTTTTTATTATTTATAGCAGATGTTAAATGCATTCACATTTTTCGGAAAGTGGACGATTTTTTGCCTAATGTTCAGTGGCAAATAGTCTTACAGTAGTATGTATTTTACTGTTTTGTAGATAGATTTTGTATGTATACTTTAAATGCTTACATGCATGAAGAAATTGACATTAGATGTATATAAGATGCTAATTAAATATATTAATATTGGCTTAAAATGGTTTCTCACACCATTCTTGTGTTTGTGAGCTTGGCAGATTAGAATATAATTTTTTTTATGTTAAATATTTCGCGTTTTTCATTATAAATTTCATAAAGATTAACCTAAAATTCCATTCAATTTTTTTTGGATAAGTCACGTGTTAAAGATATCGACTGAAAGGCTAAAAATAGAAACAAAAGTATACTGGGAATTCCCATTTTGTGTTTACAAAAGTTATTTACACATACCCAGTAATCACACGACACACGACTTAGCAGGTAGTTACATATTTAACAATCGTCTTATTATAATTTTAGTTACATATAGCTGTCAATTGGGCTTTGTTTTTATATCTTTAATGTTTAAAATATGTGTTGATTAAAGTAATCCGAGTTAATCCGAACAACTATAGTCACAAACAAAGAGAAAGACGGATAAAATAGTGATCAGTTTCACATTCGCTTTCATATGTCCGGGATTCCCTGAAAATATTTTGTATTTATCCTTTTGTTGTGTATATTGTGTAGGCATATCATTGAAAATATATGTCTACGTCATTTTGTAACATAAAATAATTTCCCCTTATATATATATGAAAAAGTGTAAGTTGCAAACAACATTCCATATAAAATAAATACTGTTCATGCAAAGGCAAGTTTTTATTTTGAGTTTTTGTAAAATACTGTTTAAAACAATATTAATTAAAATAATTTAGATTAGTTTTTAATATTCTTTTGCAATCTATGATCACTTGTGCAAACACTAATATTGTAAGTTTGTCACTGTAGAATATATAATTGTTTTCATTGACTAGCATAGCGTTTAAGTTGTTTATTATCATGCTAAATTATATTATATTATATTGTTCAAAATATTAACTTTTCTCCGGAGTGTCTGTATTATTGTATAAATTAAAAGTTGTAATATGATTGCCAATGAGAGAACTATCTACAAACTTTAAGGTTCAAATGAAGTAAATGTAAGCAATTATAGGCAATTGTACATCCTTCAATAATGAGAAAACAAACCATAGGATGTAGTCGGCTGTTAAAGTCTCTGACATTAAAATATTGAAAAAACTATGGGCATACGAAAAATAAATATGCAATATGAACCAACGACAACCAACGAACTACAGACTGGTACATTTTACAGGCACATACAGAATGTGGCGGGGTAAAACATGTTTGTGAGCGTTCAACCCTCTTCTAACATTGGAGTATTTTACAGCACCACATAAGAACAAACTCTAAAAATCAGTCGACAAGCTAGGGGTTAAATGATTGCAAGTTATAATTACATGTATTACAGTAACTGTTGTTTTGGCACTGGTGGTAAGCGGATAGTCGTAACGTACATGTACATGGAAAAGTTACTGATACTCAAAGTGGAAGACAACTCGGGACCTAAGTTTTTCTCTTTAGCTCACCTAGCCCACAGGGCCAAGTGAGCTTTTCTCATCACTTGTCGTCCGTCGTCGTTAACTTTTGCAAAAATCTTCTCCTCTGAAACTAGTGGGCCAAATTAAACCAAGCTTGGCCACAGTCATCATTTTGGGTATCTAGTTTAAAAATGTGTCCGGTGACTCGGCCAACCAACCTAGATGGCCGCCATTGATAAAAATAGAACATAGGGGTAAAATGTAGATTTTGGCTTATATCTCTGAAACCCTAGCATTTAGAGCAAATCTGACAGGGGTAAAATTGTTTATCAGATCAAGATCTATCTGCCCTGAAATATTCAGATGAATCGGACAAACTGATATTGGGTTAAGGAGTTATTGCCCTTTATAGTCATTTTTTAACAATTTTTCGTAAATTTGTGTAAACTTTTAGAAATTTTTTTCCCTCTGAAACTACTAAGACAAATTTAACCAAACTTGTCCACAATCATCATTAGGGTATCTAGTTTAAAAATGTGCCCGATTACCCCAGCTGTAAACCAAGATGACCGACATGGCTAAAAAAAAGAACATAGGGGTCAAATGTAGTTTTTGGCTTATAAAATGTACAACGTATCTCTAAAACCAAAGCATTTAGAGCAAATCTAACTGGACAAATTGTTAATTTGGTCAAGACCTTTCTGCCATAAAATTTTCAGGCGAATCAGGCAACCCGTTGGTGGGTTGCTGCCCCGAAATGGGTAATTTAAAGAAAATTTTGCAGCTTTTGGTTATTATCTTGAATATTAGTATAGTTAAACTGTAAACAGCAATAATGAACAGCAAATTAATACCTACACATAGGTCATCATGATAAAAATGGTCAATTTACCCCTTAAGGAGATATTGCCCTTTATAGTCATTTTTTAACAATTTTCATAAATTTTATATATTTTGTAAATTTTTACAAAATATTTTAACTACTAACACAGGTTCATTATAGATAAAGATAATTGTAAGCAGCAAGAATGTTCAGTAAAGTAAAGTCTACAAACACATCACCATCACCAAAACACAATTTTGTCATGAATCCATCTGTCCTTCGTTTATGATATGCACATAGACCAAGCCACCAAGGTGAGCGACCACAGGCTCTTTAGGGCCTCTAGTTCGATTTACGTGCATTATAAGGTTTGCTGCTGCCAAACCGTTTATATAACACATTAATCATTATATTTATTACGTTGATACTGAGGTTAAATTTGATATCTGATTTTCACCATTTGTTAGGTTGTTTTTTCTCGAGAATATTACAATCAAACATTCATTTCAAAGTAGCCGTCTGTAAAGTTGACGAGATATTCTTTAAATTACATACATGTAATTATTCTTTTGCAGAGTGATTTAGCTGGTAGCATTGAACAAGAAAAACAAGACTGAAAAAGATACTATATATCTGTTTTGATTCATTTTAACATTTTATATAAAACAATGGCTTCAACGTGCCTTACCAAAAATATATTAGTGGATATATGTTCTGACTTAGATAGTGATGATATGGCCAATCTAAAATTCCTAATGAAAGACGTGGCCGGTCTACATAAGTTAATGCCAGCAACTATTGCATTAGACTTGTTCAGTGCTATTGAAAACAATAAAAATGTAGCCTTACATAATGGACGATTTCTAGCAGAATGTTTTGAGTTAATGGGACGAACAGATCTCGTCAGACGAATTGGATTGAACCCAACTCAAGTTGAACAACAAATGGGCCAAACTAAATATAGTGTCAGACCTTTCAGGTAATTAACCCAGGTATCATTTTAACCGATATGTTATATACCGTTCCAAATATTTCGGCCGAATTTATGGTAATTCCTCCAATTCCTGAGGCTCTCGTGTCTGCAATAAGAAGTCAATTTCTAGCTCCGCCATTTTGTTTATTTTCCTTTGCTTTCGTGCACGAACCATTTTACTTGGAATCCTTCTAGAGTTTACTAAAATGTAAGGCTGCTTTTTACTTTTGAAAGGAGACATAATAGTGAATCCCTTTATGTCCTGGGTAAGGAACCTCCTGATAAAAAATGGCTGACCAAGATTCGCCCCTGTATATTTATTGAGACAGTAAGTCTTTCGGTAGTTTATTTTACGAAAAAAACCGGATGATACGGAATTTTATATTCTATATTTATAAGAGTTACATGTATCGCCATATGGACAAGTATTACAAAACTATATGAACTCACTAAAAAAGATCCTAAGCCTGAAATTGAAATTACAATTGAATACAAATCAGTGTTTCGCTGAAGTGCAGAGCAACGGTGTTCAGTAGAAAGCAAACTACATCTTGCATTCAGATTTACAAATATTTCCAGCTTTAGAATTGAGTTATATTACAAGTATAGTGAAGGCAAAAATATTACATTAACAGTTTCAAACTTCTTATACATATGTGTATATGGTCTTTGCTCGGAGTTGATAGCAGTTTGGTGACCTATAAACTATAGTTGTTAATTTCTGTGTCACTTGGCAATCATTATGATAACACATCTTTTCTTCATATTTATTAAACCAACCAGTATCTTTAAATAATCAGAGATAATACTGTTCAGCGTCAACCCATCATTATAATCCGCGACGCAGTTCGGCTGCCAGACAAGGAAAATAACCTTCTCCAAATCACAGATTCGATTCAGACTGAATTTTTTAAAAGTTTCAAATTTATTTTTCAGGATTTTACTTTACAAAATATCAGAAGATTTGGCATCTGATGACGTAGAACTTTTAGCTTCATTTTGTCTACGTGTATTTAAATTAACTCGACAAGAAAAATCAACTATCAAGTCAGCATTCGACCTATTTGTACTTCTAGAAAAAAGGGGGATAATTGAAGTAGTTCATACAAATCCACTGAAGGAAATGATGAAATCTCTCGAGAACAGAGGAGACTTGGTAGATCTCGTTGATGAGTATCAAGGTATGTAGAATTAAGTTAAGGAAATGGTGAAATCTCTCGAGAATAGAGGATTTTTGGTGGATCTCATTGATGAGTACCAAGGTAAGTACAACTGATTTGAGGGAAAACATGAAATCTCTCGAGAACGGAGAAGACTTGGTAGATATCGTTAGTGAGTACCAAAGTTAGTACAACTGAGTTAAGGAAAATTTTAAAATCTACCGAGAACAGAGGAGACTTCATAGATCTTGTTGGTGAGTACCAAGGTATGTAGAACTGGTTAAGGGAATGTTGAAATCTCTCGAGAACAGAGGAGATTTGGTAGATATCGTTGCTGAGTATCAAGGTAAGTACAACTGAGTTAAGCTGGGGTCACACATTCACGATTTTTACAGCCGTCCTTGACAAGACTTTTCCGATTTAAATTTGTCAAAAGTCTGATCAAGATCCTGTGAATTGTGGATGGAAACTCAAACTTTAATTTAAATGTAAAAAAAAAAATAATCACGACAACAATCAGATATTGTTCAGGAAGCGTCGATATTCAACCGTTTCCAAGCGAATTTATCCCGATAATTCCGTTCTCAATCCGCTTCTTATCCGATTTATATCTTTCGTCTTGAAGAATTCGACCGAGTCTGTCACGACTGCGTCCCGATTTCACCGAATTTAACCCGACAGGGATAAGACAGTGACAGACAGTGAACCGACGCTGTTGGAAGTTAATTATCCGTTCGAAAAATGTCGGCATACTCTGGATGATCAGGTGCTGTCGGAATTTCGTATTAATAACGGGACTGTTTCGGAACGGTTTCAGCAAAAACGGTTCGCAAACGATAAGATCTGGATGCAATCTGGACTCAATCGACAGAAAAAGAGCAATGAAAAATGTCTCCAGATCATTCCCGTTCCACAGGACACCGTCCATAATACAAAGAACATTATTAGGATTTTAGTAGAATCTGTCACGACATAGGCACGATTGTATTCCGACTAGACAAAATCGGCAGTGTTTCCCCGAATGTTACGGGACGCACCTAACTGTCGGGGAGCTTCACCGACCCGTAGAAATCTGTTGCGAACTTAATCGACTGCGTTCAGACAATGATAGGACATTCCAGATAATTGAGGATAGTAATCCGACTTTTTCACTTTTCGTGTCTTATCGCTATCTGATCTCAAACGGGAGCAATAATCGGCAATGTGTGAACCCCGCATTAAGAAAATTGTGAAATCTCACGAGAACAGAGGAGATTTGGTAGATCTCATTGCTAAGTATCAAGGTAAGAACAACTGAGTTAAGGAAATGGTGAAATCTCTTGAGAACAGAGGAGATTTGGTAGATTTTGTTGATGAGTATCAAGTTAGGGGAATGGTAAATATGGTACTAGTACTTATGAAACCTCACAGTAGTTTAAAAAGTAGGAGATAAGATTGCGAATTCGACAATTATCCATCAAAATCAAATTAAGTGGATGTAAGCATATATAGGTCTTTTTATAACGTATTGACGATGATTATGTGTACGTCCAGTTACAGATATTACAAGTATTTGGATGTCAGCATAACAAAGATAAGTGACATACAATTCAATTGTGAATAAGACATATTAAGTGTAATTGGATATTTATAACATAAAGAATAGAGAAAATGAACAATAAAGTTAAAGACTAGAACATAATTGGTTGCCAAGATATACATGTAGCATAGTGGGGTAATAAAAAGAAGGAAAAGAGAAAAATGTCAACTTAATTTTATAATGCAAAAATGAAGAAACCCTCTTCCAGACCCCTACACGTCGTGTTCTTTGTGGTATTGTTACTTTGTATAGTGTTGAGGATGAGGAAGACATTGTGCTGATCGATGCAGTACAAGATAATGTATAATATAAACTCATCATAGATACTAGGATCAAAATTTAGTATTTGTGCCATTAGTCAATGTACTTAATTACAATTTCTTGAGAGTAAGTTGGTAGAACTGATATTGATACATGTTTTTTGGGGTCTGAGTTAGATGTTTGCGTGGTTGTTCAGCAAAAATGATTCAATTTAATATATAAAAAAAAAACTTGCTGTACAGGACTTATTTTTGATTTTGAAGTTGTTTCATCCGAAAAAAATTACATAAAACGGACAAAAAGGAACAACAATAGCAAATACTTCAAGATATTATGAATGCAGGACCAACATTATAAATAAAATGTACCATGTAAATATGTGGGAAGAAAATCACACTTTAAAATATTTCCTGGTGTAAAGATGTTTTCTTAGAATGTTTATCGCTTACACAGTATTTTTGTTTACTAAATAACATTTATATCTATCATTTTATATAAAACAGATATTGTGATCGTTTCTTGTCTTCTTGAAGCACAATGTAGGGAAGAATAACAAATGTAAAAAATGCTTTTGAATAAATAATTTTTATAGACTTTGAAAGGAAACATTCTGAAATTTATGTTTATTTAACAAAATCCCCAATTCATGCAATATCTTCTGCAACAGGTATGTATTGACCATAAATGTGTTATTGGTAGAACCGCGTATATCGGGTTTTAGAAAACATTAAGAATTTTGTTTTGGCTGTTTTGTTTTTTCAATCAGCACAGACAATATTGTCCCGAGTCCATGTTATATTTGACTAGTCCACTGCACTTGTTTCAGATAATATTTCTTATTTTAATTTTATTTCAGTTATAGTTCCAGACAGATCAGGTCCTACAGGTAGCAGAACAATACCAGATTATCCAGGTAAAATCGCATCGCTATATGGAGCTGTTTTTTCTTAAAAGATATATATGATGCAATAGAAATGATAAGAGGGATATATTATAGGCGGGGTTGGGTGTTGAGGACCGTAATTTTTCATGAAACATTTGGCATATATAAGAATATAAGCATTTTACGGGAAAATACACGATTTTGAAACCGAAAATTATCACAACAAGGAAACGTAAAAAAGCGATGCTAAAATGTGTTATATAAGCCATTTTTTGTATATGTATAAGACATATAAGTACAATTATCATTTAGATCCACCCAAACATATCTAAATATGTTATTGCAAATAGTTTAAGCATGTAACTTATTCAGTTTGATCCGTTCTTTTACGCCAATTTAATAGTGCGTTTATTTATGGAAACGGCAAATTATGCCTTCACCTAGAGCGCTTCGATCCAAAACAGTTGTCTTATTTGTCCTATTAGAATCGAAATAGTTCATGGGGGCTTGCATATATCGCTCAGGGTAAAATAGTTTGCATAAAGAGTCAATCCGTGGTAAAATCACGATATATTCAAGCCCCATGAATTATTTCTTTAATAGATCACCGTAAGATCTTCAATAATAAGAAAACAACTTTATTGTATAGTCCACTATAGTACTAGGTCCTAATATGAGAAAGGTTAAATAATTTACATTATTAATTTAACGGTTCAATTTTAAAGAATGCAAATTACGAAGAAAAAAATATGCTGATATAATTTTTTATATTAATATATGAGTACCAACGAGACTTCTCTTTATCCATCCAATTCACAATTAATAAAATGAAACCATTATAGGTCAAAGTATTGCCTTATTTGCTTGTTTTAATGCATGTATATATTAAGCAGTTCTTCTAAAATCATTAGCCTGGCAAGGGAAAAGCAACCTAACACATAAACGATCATCATAGTTGTTTGATATCAAGACAATTTTTATTTGGATTGGTATGAATTAAGTAGTTATCGTCTGTCGCCAGACAACATATAATTATTATGTTATACTATTTTATTTCAGATGGCTACCCGAGTTTACAGTCGACCAGCCATCTGGCACAACCACGCCCTAATAGTGGTCCGTCTGTGCCGTTTTATGAAATGACGTCAACACCTAGAGGTATAATATAGATATAACATGCAGTGGTGGATCCAGAAATTTTCATAAGTGGGGGCCCACTGACTGCCTATTAAAGAGGGTGCCCGCTCCTGTCATGCTTCAGTGATTCCCTATATAATCAACCAAATTTTTCACAGAACAGTTTGTCACATACTTTTAAACTTAAAAAACCCCACACACGCTTATTTACCACAATTTAAAATAAAATGTGTAAACATGTGTATATATTTATATCCAAATGTGTATCTGACTTACATGTATGAAATAATCGATGCAAGCTATACTTTATTGTAGTTTTAACATGGGTAGGCATTATATTAGTGATTATTTTTTCGATTCTGATTAGGACAACTAAGGTAATTTCTATGTCCGAATGTATAATTAAGTGAAGAGCGTAGCGTTTGTGTAAGTTCGCTCTCCCGTGAACCTCCCTTTTCTTTTTTGTAAACAAGCAGACGACTGGCAATGTGCTTATTTTTCAGAGGGAGAGGTGTTGAACAGCCAACATGAACATTGTCGTTTCTAGGTCAAAAATGTCATTTGCGAATTGTAACACATTGTAGTCAGAATATATGTATTAGTAACAACACTTTTATCTCTTAAAAGTGCGAAAGTGTTTTAAGTTAATAAAATATACGTGAACTGCATGCCAATTTGATGAAATTCATTGTATCTGCAATAGTCAATATAAGCATGACTTTGTGAAAACAAATTTTAAGCCCTCGAAAACAAAGGCCCAATCCCAATGTCTTATAAATGATCTTTCCGCTCTTCTTGCATTTACCAAAAACATATTTTAGTTTTCAGAAACATCCGGGAAATAAGAGACAAAAGATACAAAAGAGAAATACAAATTCATACATCTGACAACCCCATGGATAAAAAAAACACAACATAAATACAACAGTAGTTAAAATACAACACACAATCCTTAAGATACACGAAACACACCAAAAACTGCATGGGGTTGATCTAATATTCTCCGGAAGGGTAAGCAGATCTTGCCCCTCAAACAAGTGGCACCCGACGTGTTGCAAATGATAAATGAAGCTTCAAATTAATAACACGGTGTAAAACCCTACATTGTAGATTGATACAACATGCTAAGCAGCGTAGCCAAATGCTCTTGTCTTTCTAAAAATAAATATTACTTTGATTTTCCGTGTTATAAAGTATTTCGTATCTGTTTTTTTAGGAATATGTGTAATAATAAATAATAACAAGTTTATCAAAATGAAGTCCAGAGAAGGGACAGACGTCGATCAAGGTAGATATAGTTATACATCTATTACTATTACAGCTTATTTCCTAATGCTTGCAAAGTAAAACTTTGGTTGACTTGCTTGCTTTGTTTGTATAATTGTTTATACAAGCTTTGTAAATAAAGATTGACATCTTTAAACAATTTATATAGGCATAATTTAACCTGTATATATCATATTTGAATATAATCGAGTGTTATCCTAATGATTGTACAATATACAAACAAAGCAAGCAAGCTACCCAAAGTTTTGTTCTACATGCATTAGGAAATTAGCTGTAATTAAGTTTCTTAAATAACAAATATGATTGCATTACATTCTTAGAATTGTAGTATGTTATTGTTTAACAAAGCATCACATTTATAAGTAAGGTTGCAGTAAATATCTACATAAAATGTATACAAACAAAGACAACATAAGTGTATTCATTGAGCAATGCATGCATTCCGGTTTTTATTTTGGAGTCCGACAACTACATGTATTTTACAAACAATATACACACAGAAAAATCTTTGATTTATTTTTACTTAAATACATGTATTAAAAAGATGCCAGAGACCACAATCAATGCAAACTAACGAGCATTTACAACCAAATCGGACCAAAATATTAGCCAAACAGTGGACAAGTAATCAGCGCTATATATATGCACGGTTGATATATATTATTTTTTTAAGATTTCTTTAGTTTTGTGGTATATTTCAGTTATATTAATTGATGATTGTTCTTTTATTCAACATTTATTATTATTACTAATTTTTTGGATGCATTTTTTTCAAATTTAATAGCCAGACTAGAAGCAACATTTAAAAAACTTGGATTTATGATTAAAGTTTACCGAGATTTGACAGTTAAAGATATGGCGGGGGTTATGAAAGACATTTCTATCATGGACCATTCAAAATATAATGCACTTGTTGTGTGTGTACTGTCACATGGTGGGGAAAATTTCATATATAGAATGGACGATAAAGGAGGGAAAAGGAGTAACAGTCGGAGACGACAGCTGGTTCATGGAGATGGTGATCGCCCGATACAAGGAAATTTTGTGTACGGCGTAGACGACAAACCAATTCCGATTAGATATTTGACAATGTATTTCCAATCGTCGAAATGTAAAACGTTAGCAAATAAACCAAAATTATTCTTCATTCAGGCCTGCCAAGGAGAAGACATGCAAACGGGTAAGACTTGTGTACTTTAATACTGTTATGAACCATTAGCGGAGCCAGCCATTTTAAAGAGGGCTCCAACCCAGGATAAAAGGGGGCGTGTTCCAACCATGTGGCCACTTTCAAAAGTATTGATCATGAAAAGGGTGGTTCAAACCCAACGACCGCCTGGATCCGTCACTGTTAACTGTAACTGTAAATTGTCTGAGCCAACCCTGCGAGACTGTCATGTTTGGTCAAGGTCGTTATTGTATTTTGAATTTAAATATTTCATGAAATAAGTCTCTACCAAGTTAGTGGAGAATGATCATGAAAGTGTTCTATAACTATTTGTATGGTATTCCCAGTGGCCAGTCTCTCTACAGTGCCACTGATAATTGTGTACTTTGTTCTCTTATAAAACTGTGATTAAAAAAAGATAATAAAACAACATTTGCTTATTTTATTCTACCAAATTGACCTCAACAGTATTTTTTTTTATCATACTATTCATTGAAATGATAAATCTGTGTTTTTCCTTATTCAGAAAAACTATATCGAATTCAAATTCTGTAATTTAATTTTAGGAGTGCTTTTGTCATCAGATCTTCAAATGGATGGTCCATCGGTTGATGAATCCATTGACATGGATGTTGCCCCCGTGTTCGAAAATGCGGAAGAGACGGATGCAGCTCCGCATGCGTCAGATAACCAGAAAGTTATTCCTGATGAATCAGACTTTCTCCTTGGATACGCCACAGTATTTGGTTACGTATCCTACAGAAGTAGGTCACAGGGATCATTTTATGTAAGAAGTCTTACAGAAAATCTGGATAAACATGCTGACACGTAAGTGTAACATACGAACCTCGTCGGATAGAAATCGAACTTAATATGCCAGTGTACGTATATTTGTAGTCCAAATAATTATGACGTCTGTCCAGGCTAATTTTTTTTCTGGGACGCCTTCCTACGAAGAAAAAATAAAAAAAAAGCCTTGCCAGACGTCATAATTATTTGGACTAGTATATTTGTACATGTTTAAAACTTAGATTGAATTGGGTACATTCAAAAACAAAATGAAAAGGACTTTTTCTTCTTTCAATACAGAGTCGGACTCTTCTTGAATGTATAATGACTCTTGCTCGTATAATCATGGGGCTTTTTCACCTCCATTATCAAAACCAGCAGTAACTATTTACAGTTAATTTTATTTACAAATAAAAAACTACATGTATATACACATGGGATCTAAGGAGTGCTAGGTATGAGAAGATCCTGTCAAGGCCTAATGCAGGATGGTAAAGATGACCCTGAACTCTTCTAGTGTAACTGATGTTGTGGCTTTTTCCGGTAGTGTATACCATTCCCCATTTGATCTTGAGAAGAATGAGTACATGTAATGGTCTTTTAAAGTACGCTGTTGGTGTATGCGGTGACCTCCTCTGGTACGTGAATCTCTAGGTTTGTAATAGTTTAATTGGTTGATGGGTAATATCTACCAATTTATTGTGTAACTTGTAGGCCATGGTGGGGTGGTCTTCGCAGCGGCGATCTTTAAGGGTCATCCATCTTATTCTCCATTAAAGACTTGACACAACCTGCTGATAGCTCTTGGTATTCACTTACAACGAACCTAGCTGCCCTTCTCTGTACTTGATCTAGGTCTTTTTCAAGGTTTTGTTGGTAGAGGTCTCATACAGAGGAAGCATATTTCCTAGTTGGTCTGATCGTGATTTATGGTGCCTCAAAAACATATTATCTATTATATAATAAAAAAAAAAGAAGGTGTGATGACAACCCTCTACTAGTCTGGGCAAATGACATAAACATTAACAACTAAAGGTTACCGTACGGCCTTCAACAATGAAAAAACCACACCGCATAGTAAACTTTAAAAATGTAAATCAATTCAAACGGCCTGATTTATGTGCAAAATAATCCATGAATAAAAAAAAGCGTGATATACATCACCAAACGACAACCACATAATTACAGGCTCATGTTTCTCTTTCATGCATTGATATTTGAAAATGTAAAATTTTTACTGAAAATTGTATTTTTATTTTATACTCCAACATGCCAAAATCGTTATTATTACCATTTAAGTATCATTTAACTTATGAATAAGCACTACCGAAAGCTAAATATAAAAAAAGAAGATGTGGTATGATTGCCAACGAGACAACTGTCCACAAGAGACCAAAATGACATAGACATTAACAACTATAGGTCACCCTACGGCCTTCAACAATGAGCAAAGCCCGCGTACCGCATAGTCAGCTATAAAAGGCCCTGATATGACAATGTAAAACAATTCAATCAAGAAAACTAACGGCCTTATTTATATAAAAAAATGAACGAAAAACAAATATGTAACACATAAACAAACGACAACCACTGAATTACAGGCTCCTGACTTTGGACAGGCACATACAAAAACAACGTGGCAGGGTTAAACATGTTAGCGGGATCCGAATCCTCCCTCTAACCTGGGACAGTGGTATAACAGTACAACATAAGAACGAACTATAAAAATCAGTTGAAAAAGGCTTAACTCATCAGATTGACAAACATAAAGACTGTATTTGTGTAAATATATCTTGGTTGTTTTTTTTGCAGGTTAGATCTACAAGCGTTAATGGTTAAAGTAAATCACGATGTCTCCGAGGAAAATATAGATATAGTGAAAGGAGAACAAGCTAAGAAACAAGTTCCAATGACACAAATTACACTGCGAAAATTACTCTTTTTCTCGCCAGATAACTTGAAATAATCATCATTGTGACAACTGTATCTTATCTTGCTGACCTGTGATAATTTATGAACATTACGGAACTGAGGCCGACATTATTATTTATAAAGTGTGCTCGAATCGTTACATAATTTGCGCTAATGACTTAATACGGTATATATGTGGTCAGTAAATTCCATATGGGATGAGAACGAATTTTCTGTCCCCATATATATCGTATAACGCCACTAGCACACTATGTAGCGAATTTATCTTACCGACTTTTTTTGAAATGTGGTATTTAGACTAGTGAGCAAGTCTTCAAAAGTGTTAGAATTAAGAATGGAAATGGGGAATGTACTTCCCTTAGTCTAAACAAGAACAAATGCCAACACTAACAACTTGTTAGCTTTAAATGTGTTTTATGAATTGATTTCAATCTTTCATCATCGATTTCTTTGTTTTATGAAATCTTTCAGAGTATCGTTTTGTTTTTATACAGAAACGTAAAACCACGTCTAACCATGTATTGAAATATACACGGTCTCCACGCGGTTGCTTTTAACCAATCGCATTCCTAGAAATGTATAGGACGTAAGATAAATTATTTCCCCCTATTAATGACGAACCGTGTATAAGGCTTGTCATATGGTACGAATTTTTTGTATTTTTTCCCGCTTCTAATTTTTCTGCATACATCCCAAATCCCGTATTTTGACCCAAGTTATCCCACATTCAAAAGTGTATCACCCCTTTACAAAGACACTTGATTATTAACTTCATCTTATCTGATTTGTTATGTGTTTCAAACGTGTGTCATACCTCATGTGTACCGACTTAAATTCATTTTGTATAATCATTTAAATATGAAAAAATAATACATGTTTGTATCTACATTATGTTATTTAAACAAATTAAATATTGCATTAAATTTTTGTTAAAAATTTAATATGTATCAAAATTGTTTTAATGTATTTGTTTGTGTGTGTGTGTTTTATTTAGAAACACATATTCAAAACGTAAAAGTTATTGGGTTTGCTGCACATAGATATAGAATTATTTCCCTGAATTTAGTTTATTCCTTTGTTGTTCTGTTACACCAATGTCTAAGATTAGATAGAGGGATTAGGGTCAGCACAATTACATATTACTCTTTTTTGCATGAACAACACAGCGAATATCCGCTGTAGAACAGTAGTGCTTTTCGATTGCTCCGCTAAACACCACTGGATTTTGATTTAGTAAATGTTTCTCAATATAGATTATTGTTTGTCGTTTCGTATTGTTTGATTGATTGATTGATTGTTTGTTGCTTTACGCCGCATTAGCACAACAAGGCTATATCGCGGTGATGCGTTTCGTATTGTCATTGCGCTGTTATTTTGTCGTCGACTTTTGAATATCTCACTGGTATCTAAGTCTTGAAGGCATAAAACTTTCGAGTCAGTTTTTTGTACTCGTACTTCAAAATCAAGCAATCAAAATGTTGCATTTTATGTGGAGCATGATTTTTGTGCTCCGAGCACTGAGTTTTATGACTTCAACCCCTGGTCTCACACACACATGAGTCAGAGATTGTAAGAAATTTGATCTAAACTCTGGAAGAAGGGTCGTGGTAAAGGTCGAAAATACGAACGAGTCAACAATGAGTTTCCTGGCTAGTGTTTCCTCTTTCTTTTTTTCCTGTGTTTAGCTCAAGATAGATTAACAAGAAGATGCCAGTTACATATAACACCAGAGACGGACTTATGAGGAAGATATTTGTCTGCAGAGGAGACATATCAATTTAAGAATTTGTTTCTTAATTTCTTAATTACCGGCATGTCAGTCCCACTATTGCAAAAAGAGAGACAGAAGTTACCAAAGGGACATTCAAACTTAAGACGAACTACTGTAACAGTACACAGGTTGCAACACGATAAACTTAAAAAGACTATGCAACCAAAACTCCACCAAAAACCGGCAGTGATACAAGGTACCTTGGGAGTGTCAGAGTATCATACTCAGTCTTGTGACTCATATAAATACGAACCCGATGTTAAGTCTTTTTCGGCATGTCATATTCGGGAAAAGAAGTGCGCGATTGTGGTTACGATGATTGGAACACAGCCGTCATCATCTGTGAATCAGAAATCCTCAACGTTCAACCAACTAGTAATGGCTTCCGAACAATGTTCTAAGGGATCTCAACTTTGTTAGATGTCTTTCTCTTATGGTACACTTCAATCCAGTATTCCGGTTCAATAACATTCTATATCTATCTTAAGATAATCATTTGGTGTAGACATTGTTAGTTTATAATTTCCATACATATGTAGGTAGCCATAGTCAATATTACCCAATGGGCATGTGAACACTTGCTAAATGTTGATACACAGAGATATCATGTAATCTTAAAACAACAAAAGCACTTGCGTTACAATGTATTTATCTGTACGGATTTTTGATCTGTTTAGAAATAATACAATGTTTTACGAAACGCACGTCTGGCATATTAAATTTTAAATCTGGTACCTTTTGTTAGCTATTATTCGTGTGTTTCTCTGTCCTATATTTCCTATATTCTCCCATGTATTTGTATTGTAGTCCTATCATGTAATGTTGTCATTTTAATGTTATATTAAACATTGCCATTACAGCCGAACGGTTTGGCATGCCACAAAACCAGGTTAAACCCACAATTTTTTTTTCTTAAAATGTCCTGTACCAATTCAGGAAAATGTCCATTGTTATATTATAGTTCGTTTCTGTGTGTGTTACATTTTATTGTTGTGTTTCTGTTGTGTCGTTGTTCTCCTCTTATATTTGATGCGTTTCCCCCAGGTTTAGTTTGTAACCCGGATTGTTTTTTCTCAATCGATTTATGAATTTCAAACAGCGGTAAGCCACTGTTGCCTTTATTTGTTTCAATATTATAAAGGTACGAACTTGTAATATGTGCCAATGTAATTATGTTCCAATTAGGGATCAAATGAAATAAAAATTACCAAACATAGTTCACCATACACTCTTTAACAATGATCAAACGTTTACCCCATAGCAAACTATAAAAGGGCCAGAACGATGTAACCAAAACAAACGAGATAACTGAAGGCATGATTTATGAACAAAACAATCAACAATCAACGAACAAACAAATGCGATATACAGCAACAATGTAAAAGCACACACTTTTTTGTGGAATTTATGTGTTTGTACATGAATCAATGTTATAGTCTTGGTTCATATCGATCCAACGTGTTGGTATTGTTCATTATTCTTCAAGTAACATCATATAAATATATGTTTCCATCAACGTTGCCTACCATTAGAATGTTTCTGTTTTTATCAATATGAATGCATGTAGGATCATTTACCCCATTACCTTTACCAAGCAAGCGTTTTGCATGTTTTCCGTCGCGCGATATCACGATTACACTGTTATTTCCATTTGAAACGACGTATACATTTAAATTGCTGTCAACTGTGATACCATATGGAGTTTTGACAACCGAGTCATCTTTGTATTCCCATAATGCCTCACCAGATGATGTTCTGAAAGTAACAACATTAGCTTCAGGATTGGTTTCGTAAATGCGATTTTCAGATACTGTTACATAGTTAAAAGTGTTAACTTCATCTTCTTTCTGAATAAGTTTACCATGAGTGCCGTCATCGAGTTCAACTACTTGGATACCTTTTCCAAGTTCAGAGTATAGTAATCGCCCTTCGGAGAATGATATACCATAACTTCCGCCAGTGGTTTTGATAACTTTTCGTCTTAGCTTTGATGATATATTTATAACTTCTATCTGGGTTGCATATGCATTTGAAACAGCAACAGTGTTTTCATCAATGCACGTGACATCGAACGGACGACCGGAGGATAGGGGTATTTCACATTCTAATGACCCAGATTCTTCTAAAATAACAAGTCGGCCATTATTGTGATATGCAAATACCAATTTCCCTTTCGGTGTAAATGTGCAACCTTTGATATCATTCTTCCTGCTACTCCCTGGAATGTGAATCTTTTTGTACCGTATAAGACTCATGTCGGTAATAATTCGTAATGGTTGTTCCTTCGGAACAACCAGCTGGGCATGCCGTGCGTTCACTGTTATTAATTCGACGCGTGACGGAGTTTTCGAGGATGATATCTGGCCCTATACTTCTATCAAACATACGAGTAATAATTTCTCAACCGGTTTACATTCCAAATTTAACCATTGTAAATTACCATCTTCTAGCATTGATTGAACATATTTATCTTCGATTCTTATATCAGCGTTAACCTTTCTATATCCTAAAAATGACTGAACATTTAGCGAAATATTTTTAAGTGCAGAAACATGCACTTCTAGTTCCTCTGTCGATTGTCGGTGTTTTGAAAGTTCTGACAATATATTATTGATCTGTAATGTTATTTTTTCTTCAGCTGCTTGTAAGTCTTTCAATAATTTGTTTTCAAGGGTATCCAGGTGTTGGATAATTTTCGTACGTTTCGCAGTAAATTCAGCTTGAATACTTTGCTTTTGTTCTAGGAAATTCGTTAGATTTTGATTTCTGTCATTACAAACTCTTTCTATATTTTCTTTTATTCTTTTAATATTTTGATCCATATTCTCAAAGACACCGGATGTATCAAATGTTTTAATGACGTCATCGATTGCAATCCAATCACATGACTTGTGCTCAGTTGTTACACAACTAGGACAGCAGGGGCTTTCATGTGTGGAACAGTAGTGTTGATATTTGCCTTTATGTTTAGTGCAGTATGCCTTTATATCTATTAGTAAAGATGGGAATTGATTCAATTCATTTATTGATATAACATCATGACTTCGCGTACTTTTGGATGCAGCGTGAAATTTAAGGCAGGACGCGCATAGTCCCTCGTCACACTCAGGACACCAATAAACAGCATCTGACGTCAAGTGCTGCGTATAACAAACGCCACATAATTTATCACAACTGCCGGCCATATCAATCTGAAATTACAATTCTCATATTTCTATTATTTATTAAGGATGTTTGCTCTTCTTTTGCAGTTTTCATAAGATATTCGGAATCCACTAGTTTTATCCATGTAATGCCAATGCATATTAATTATGCCCGTATACATCTACTTCCCTTATGATTATTTTGTTACATATAGACGTTACGCACGATATTGCGTCTCAAATGGTAACGTCAAATGTTTACGTTTTACAGCGATTAATGATTAGTGGTGATATTTCTTATTTCGCTTGCATGATATGGAGAGGTATATAGCCACGCTGCAGGCCCAATTTTATTTTCACTTTAAAGTTCTATACATATGAATCTTATTGCAGAGAACTTAAAAAATCGCAGTTTTACGCTTCACAAATTTGAAAAATTGAAAAATATGTTTTTTTTTTATCCTCGCGTAATACACAACTTGTTCACAACTTAAGAACCTCATCTTAATGAACAAACCCAAGTAATCGGAATTCTTATTATTCTTTGTGGTCTTGTTAATAATTTCTGACTATTAAGAAAAATTCTATCTGAGGAAATATATATAGATGATCCACCATAAATGAAATAGCGTCTCGAATCGACAACGTTAAAAACGTATGAAAATCGTCCAGTGGACACACTTGCAAGACATTTCATTTCTTTGAAAACGAAGTCGTTTTGACTAAGCAAATGATTAAAAAGTATGTAGCTGTTTTATAGAGTTAAAGTACAATTACGGAAGAACACTATTTAGCATTCAACAAATCTAATTTTTCAATAAATAACGTTGCAAATGGCAGTTTATTTGTAAAAAGCGGCGAAATCCGACATTGGACATCTCGCAAGACATTTGCCAGAAGTCGTTACATTTTTATATGTGTTGGAATGCTGCAAAAATTCGTTTTGATATGGTCTATCTCAGTCAGGATTCTACTTCGTCAAAATTATCTCCCCATTACGCCAGTCCATTTTCACAATCGTAGAAATGGAAGCCATTGTAGGGATGACGCGTTACCAATTTTGCTCTTGGAAACCGATAAATTTATCAACATTGCACTATTACGATCCTTATATGTCAGTTGTATTTTGAAAGACAAATGTATTAACTAGCTAATGAGCATCAGTTAATGATCTTATCTGCATTAATTCAACTTAAAACTATTGTCTGATCAGTTGTCAGGTGGAATTTTCGAAAATTCATAAACATTTAAAAATTTTCTAATTAAATATTTCGTGGAAGGGCAAACTAGATTTATTTAGTGATTGAAGACTATAAACCCTAGTTATCACAGACAAAAAAATATATTTTTTCGAAGACATGCATTTTCATCACCCAACTTGAAAGACTGTCGTCAAGTACTTTCAGTAAAAAAATAGCTATTGGAACACACCAACTCTGTTTTTGTGATTCATTAGATAGGAATTTCACTTGACCCATATATATTTCATCTTTTAGTACTTTGATTTTTTTATGTTATAAAGTCAACCTGTAGCTTTAATATATAAAAATGATAGAATCTGAAGCGAGATGATGTATGAAATATTCTTGCTTTGACGAAACGCGCGTCTGGCGTACTAAATTATAATCCTGGTACCTTTGATAACTATTTGTACGATATCAAGACAAAATATTCAATTCAAACACACCCTAACATAAAAGGTGCACTCGATTGTCTCTTTTCGATACTATTGTTACTTTTTTTTTGATTTTTTTCTTGAGTCACATGATTGAAGAGTAGACACGAAAATTACTGAACTAACAGATTGATATGTTTTCCGTCCGTGGTAAATGTTTTTTTTTTTAAATCGGAGGATATGCATTTTCTACATCCAACTTGGAATATACCCATGTTGTCGACTTGATATCTAATTGTTCTGCTTAACTATGTACTAGATAAATTGAAAACTTATGCAAATGGTGTTTTTTAAAATAAAACACATCGTAATTGAGAAGAAAATTGTAATTTTGTTTGTTTCTATAAACTTTTAAAATGTTGTCACTATAGTAAACATTACAGTACACATTTATCGCCTTCTCTAACAAAGAGTTTCGATTCTTTTGTACTATTTCAACCGGGTTTCCGACTGTATCTATGTACTTTTATGACCATAATTTACACGAACGAAATTTCAGATAATTTTATATTTCAAAACCTAGAAATTTTGATAACTTAACATTTTCCTAAATCTGACCATAATGAACACTAATAGCGTTGATAGTTACATGATCGCATATTCAGTAATATTTCAATACTTTACATATAAAGCATATTATTCATTCGAATTATCGCGGATATAACACTGTTTTGAAGAACGCAAACACCCCTGCTAAAGATAAAATTTGTATATTATGTTACGTCTGACACGCATATTTTTTACGTTTTGTCAATATGTTGTCCTTATTTTAGACTAATGTTAAATATCATAAAACAATTTGTAGTGTTTTTTGGAATAGTACTTACCTGTCTTATGTATGGATATAAACTTTATATAATTTAAGTGTTATTATTTTATAGAAAAGCTGTTTATTAGTGTGGACTGGTTGATTACACGGTATTTACGCAAAAACGTGCTTAACGTCACAGTAAAAAAAAAAACATAATCGAAAATCCTTGTTAATTTTTTTCAGTTTTAAAAGGAAAAAGAGGTGCCAATGTTAAATGTATGAAATAGCTGGAGATAACACTTCCAGCAAAAATTTCAATGGCTTATATTTCGAAACAAGGACATAGACCCTTATATTTTCCAGCTTTAAAAATTCATTTATTCGTAAACTTTTAATTTATAATAGTCTTTAAAAGAGGTTGTTACATAAAGCAGAGTAGAGAACATCATTACGTTTGTTTTCCTTATTATTAAATATTGCCATGTACATGTATATGATTATTTTTGATCCATATTGTTAAATGTCTTTTGAAACGCATGGAAAGCAAACTTTTTGCTTTACATATCATAAAACGCAAAAAGATGGATAATTCACCACCAGAAATGATTGTGTTTAGCTATTAATAATAAAGATACATAATATGCATAGCACGGCGACCTTCGTTCTTTATGTTCTTTGAATGGCTTTTATCTAATCAGATACATCATAAATTAATGTTCTTAGACAAGGAAAGAGAGGTTCGCATCAATTTATATTTGTTTTATTTTTGTTCCCGGGAAAGTCGCAACAATAAATTGCTCGCAAAAATTAGTTGGTTTACGGTTTCACATTACATACAATCAAGTTTACATTAAGCGGATTTCATTTCGTGTGTCTCTAACAGATTGCTATATTTGATAGTTTACAATCATGACTTAAATACAATTAACAGTTGGAAATTTAAAACGTAACCTTGACTAAAATAACATTATATCTTCACTGATAAAAATGATAAATAAAATAAGATCATAAATGCATGGTCAAAGGTATGTTAACAAATATTGAAGTGCTTATACAAAGTGAGGTTGGACTTCCGAACAAAGGTTCTTGTAGATTATCTAAATAATGTATAAATAACATTGAAAAAATCATATGATTGACTTTCTAAATTCGACATGAACTAATGTTCTTTTCAAAATCTTAAATGGATGTCGTGTCACGAATTACTAACAGAGGCGCAAGATGCCGAAGGAACATTCAAACAATCAATTCCCAAAAAAAAATGAATACCAACGCCGGGGAAAAACAACGAAAAAGACAAAAAGACAAACCACAACATTAAATATAAAGATTGTACAATATGAATCCCATTAAAATTTTATGGTGATCGCAGATATGTTGGAATGGCAAGACGATCCTGTCCTGCAACTGGAAACTGTAATGTTGCTCATTTACATACAAATTTGTAACTTAATATGCACCATCCCTATCTATTATGTCTTCTTTAAACTAGTTCAAAGCATTCCGCCATAAGGGCGGATTGCCGTGTCCTAGTTTATTTGCTTTTGTACATTCTATAAAAGATCTGCTCGTCAGTGCATTGTAGGATCTGTTTATCCTCTCGGAGCACTTGAAATGAACCCCAGTTTTTGGTTGGGCTCGTGTTGCCTTTTCTTTAGTTTTCTATATTGTGTCATGTGTACTATTGTTTGCCTGTTTGTCTTTTTTTCATTTTTAGCCATGGCGCTGTCAAGCTTATTTTCGATCTATGAGTTTGACTGTCGACGTCCCTCTGGTATCTTTCCCCTTTTTTAAGTCGTTTTTCAAACATTTCAGCCTCGAATATTACTGACTCGACATTTCTTGTCAACCCACGCATATAATCCAGTAGATGTGGCACCGTTTATTATTAATAAATCGATTTGGCTATACTTGTGTCTTATAAATATTATGACATTAATTATCGAAATGTGTTGCTGATGTAATGCAGTAAAATGAATATAATGTTATACTTGGTTGAATTCGTTGCATCAATAATATCACAGATAAGCGTGCATGTGGTACAATGAACACGCGATACAATATTGAACGATTAACTTTGCCATTTATAAACTGAAAGGCATTATAAAAATCATATAATGAAGATGTTCAAATGTGGAAAACTATAATCAAATTACTAATGGATGAATTTATTTCCAAATTCGAATAAAATCAGTTATCATGATGTAAAAACTTACCTAATATCTGAGACATGTTATGTATGATACAAATACTGATTACATTAGTGTTTAAAGTGTTACATTGATGATAATTTATATGACGAGGATATCTTATCGTATGATTTGTTGTTTAATATCTTTAAGTAATACAACTATCTTCTTCTATGTATCAAATTATCTGATGTGCATTATTTGTCAATTTTGCACTTTTTTTGTCGCGGGATAAGATGATGGTTGGTTGGTGGTTTGGTGTAATGTGTCGTTATATTTTATGCTTTAAATGCTAAATGATATATACGAGCAATAGCAGATCACACATTTTGTGAGATTCCAGATTTTGAGTTCAAGTCATACAAATCCTTGATTTTCAAATACTCGGCTTCTAGCATTCCTAATGAATAGAAATTCAGAAAAGCACAATGGATGTTTGTAATCTTTTATGTCTCAAATACTAATCGTGTGTGAATTAAATAATGCTTCGCTACAGTTTAACAAAAACTACGACGAAACAAAAATTAAAAGCATGTTAAAGTTGCGGCGAAATCAACAAAGCGATATTCAAACTTTTAAATCTAAAGCGAACCTTTTTTAAGGTCAAACGTCTTCGAACTTTTTAGAAGTATCTATAAGATTTTTAATGATAGTCGATACTACAAGGACAAGGAGTTTTCATGTATTTGTGATAACAAGAGGAATATGATTGAATATATTGTTGGGTAAACTTAATATTTCTATATTTCAACACTTCTCTTTTTTCTCTCGTTTAGATCAGCACATAGAACGACCTAAACTCTATAATGAAATTTAAAACATATAACAAAAAACACTAGGCTTATGTTTTCATGTAGCTTACATTTGTAAAGATGAATACTACCAATTATGGAAAGCAAGTTCATGAGTTTTCAATGAAGCGATTGTATTGTTACATTGTACATTTGTACTGAATTATTTGACAAGTTGTGGGGCTTGTAGTATTACAAATATTGAAAGTAGAAAAATATCACATTCATGTTTTACTTGCAATTCATGAAATTGAACTGACAAAAAATATGCTCTCATGCAATATCAACCTTGCATGTATTAAGTATCAAAGTAAAGATTGAAAAATGTCATAATCTGCTGTATAGTTTTAAATTAATTGTGTTAAGTTACCGGAAATAAGATATAATTTTGGTAATCTTAATCATAGACTCGACACGTTTTGCTTTCATATACATATATAAGTTCGCTCGCCCATGTAATGTACATGATACATATGAACTGAAACAAACATATTGTTTCAATATTCTAAAGGAATCAAAAATTTAGAAATTATGTAAAATTAAAGCAATTTTACACATTGATATACATAACAAGTATAACATTGTCAGTGTTAAAATACCTTCTGATTTACTCTTTCATAAAAAAAAGAAGACAGAAAAATGTCACAACTAATCTTATGTTGTTTTTTTTAAACCGCTCACAATAGCTTTTGGTTTTTTTTTCTGACGGGATACATCATAATCTATTAAAAAGAATATGATTTAAATAAAACACAATGTATCGAGGCTTACATCCTCAATATCAGACATACACATTAAAAAAATGAAAATATCAAAAGACAAACATTATTTAAAACTTCATTTTTAATTTAAGAAAACCAACTTGAAGAAATTAATTTGCTTGATATTGAAGCGAGAGGTCATATTTGTCTTGTTAAATTTTATTCATTACATGATCTTGATGATAATTGTCAAAGAGTAGTTTTAATACTGTTTTTTCTCTCTAAAATAATTGATAAAAGACTCACAAATTTTGAACATAAGTACTATAAATAATACACCAATCCGCATTATTTTAACGTTACATCATTGTATATGATAAAACAAACCTTATAAATAATTAACAGATCTGGCGTTTCGTAGCTTATTACCATGTTTTAATCATATAGCGCAAATGTCATGGACTGTTTCGTTTATGTTGATGAGTTGTATTTAAAAGAGATGCAAAAGATACCAAAGCGATATTTCTAATCATTGGTCGAAAACCATGGATAAACAAGTACAGCAGTGCATAGAACATCAATCTCCAGCGCAGAGCTCACATCCGTTCCGAACAGCAGTACATAAAAAATGACATAGAAAACTAAAGACTGAAAAAAGCGGTGTTGATCTCAAGTGTTCGAGAAGGTAAAGCAGATCTTGCTGCCTATGTTGTTCATGTGGCACTAATCTGGCGATACGTTTGATTTGGTACATCACATGTGAAAAAGGGACGGAAATTTTGTTACAACTGTTAGAATTCTTATCTGTCGACACCTATTAAACTTACACATGTTACATCCCAGTTCCTTTGTACTAACAGTGACCCTACCAGATCACCCCAGTTTGAGTTTCTTTGATAAGACTATCTAACAAAATTCACGTAGAAAAAATCCAGTGTATATGCCGGGATTCAAACTCAAGACCTTTAGCATATCAAAAAGTAAAAACACAAAAATACTGAACTCCGAGGAAAATTCAAAAAGGAAAATCAAAAATCAAAAGGCAAAATCAAAAGTCCATGCACATCAAACGAATGGATAACAACTGTCAAATTCCTGACTTGGTACAGGCATTTTCTAATGTAGAAAATGGTGGATTGAACCTGGTTTTATAGCTAGCTAAACCTCTCACTTGTATGACAGTCGCATCAAATTCCATTACATTGTCAACGATGCATGAACAAAACAAACATACTCAAAGAGTAAAAATGTCAAAAATATGGGTACAACAGTCAATATTGTTTTTTCATCTTAATATCACTACATAAACAACAAATGTAACAAAGTAGCACAAAAAGGCATACATCAAATTCAACATTCTCATTTTGCTTTTCCTATACGGCTGAATTTACAAGCCACGACACACCACCACTACACCAGGACGACTGGATACGAACTATCAGTAATTTAACATACTTACAAGATATTTTTATAAGTGGGGCGAGTTGGCAAACCCTTTTCGTTAATAAGTGAGTTGTCAGTGATTTTTCAGTTTGATTTTTACACTTTTTCAAAAGTGGGACAAGTCGGTAAACAAGAGTGGGCCGGGCGAGTTTTTTCATAAAGTGGCGATATAGGTTGGGCCGATTGGCCAGTGGGGCGAGTTGACATTGTTTGTTATCTACTCATCGTGTTCGGGGGTCAAAAAGGGTATATATCATATAGTAATGTATAAAGTATATTATAATGGTTGTGTGGCGTCTAAACTAGATTTTATGAATTGTAAATGGTTTTTCGTCTAATCTAAAAAAAAAGCTGGGATGTAAAATAGTTATCCCACTCGGACGGTGTGTCAATGTTAGATCACCCTCTGGCCTCAGGCCATCGGGGTGATGTTACACTGACACACCGCGTCATCGTGGGATAACTATTAAAGAAAGTCTATAACGGTCATTTAGAAAGCAGCAATGTTGAGTTTTCAATGACCTTTTTTTACCTTTATTAATCAAACTTAATTCGAGACATTTTTAAGTATATTTATGTAAATGACCACGAATATGAAATTATCTCAAATTGTTGTGATTAAATCAATTAGAAGAGCAATCTTTGTATCTAAATTTTAAACACTTTAGAGTTCATATTCTCATCAAATATATCTGATAGTTGAACAGTTAACAGCCAATATGGACATCAAACATATATGTAGGACTCGGAGGTGCGATGGTACTCCGAACCGCGATGGTCACGCTGAAGTGCGATGGTCCACACTGAAGTGCGATGGTTAACACGCCGAAGTGCGATGGTCACATTGTGACGTTAACTTGTTGATAGATACGCTGAAGTGCGATGGTGGTTACGCTGAAGTGCAATGGTCCACGCTGAAGTGCGATGGTTAACACGCCGAAGTGCGATGGTCACATTGTGACGTTAACTTGTTCATAGCTACGCTGAAGTGCGATGGTTGTTACGCTGAAGTGCAATGGTGGTTAACTCTTAAGTGCGATAGTCACATTTTGAAGATAAATTATACGCTGAAGTATGCCTGTAACAATGATTAAAAAGCTAAATATATTTTTATATAAATACACAACTGTAGGTTTTTCCGTTTAAATGGTTTAACACTAGTTATTGCTGTTTTGTGTGAACCTAGGCTCTGTGTTGAAGGCCATATTATAACTTGAAATGGTTTACTTTTACAAATTGCAGCTTGGATGGACAGTTTTGTCATTCGCACTCATACCACATCTTCTTATATTTATGAACTTCTTCAATAAATTAAAGATTTTAGCAATGTGGCTATCCTTAGATAGAAAAAAATAAAACAATTTCAATTTAAATGCATAGATTCATACAATATGCAATGAATGAATATTTAATACAGCAAATTAGGAAGAATTAAGTATTTTGATAAACAGTGGATTTTATTGTTCTCAAGGTTTTCACTGTGTACACTCTCCCTTTAGAATCATCCATCTGAATGTCCATTACTATCCCCTTCCTCCAATACCCTGACAGAAATACATTTGTTCTTGCGCTAAGTGCTGAATTTGGTCGAAAATCTATTGTGTCATTAATATTTGGATTAAATGTTTGCATTTCAATAACTTGGGACTTCCTAGGAAACAACTCAACAGGATACAAATCCCTATCCCATGTTTCTCTGTTCTGTTAAAAATAGTAACGGTACATGTATTAGTTTCAGTTCATTTTTAAAATAACTTGCAATTTATCACTTTTAAAACAAATAATGTTTTGCTTAACATTTTAACAACATATGTGCAATCTATTTTGTACTTATTAATTGCTATTAAAAATGTACATTTGTATTTAATTTATTATGCTATATTTGAAATAAAATTTAAAAAAATAAAAAATGAACATATTAAACAAATAAATGGCTCAAGTCTATCCATATTCGGTGTGAGCCAAGGCTCCGTTTTGAAGGCCGTACATTGACCTATAATGGTTTACTTTTATAAATTGTTATTTGGATGTAGAGTTGTCTCATTGGCACTCACACCACATCTTCCTACATCTATATACATAATTCATTCTAATCTGTTCCGTTTATAATTTATGTAAGTTAAACGATTGCATTTTGTGTGTAAACAGTATTATGTATGCTTCAACTGAATAGCTACACTGTATGTATAGTACACTATGTGACTCATCTTATGTGTTTGCCTTATTTAACAGACTTAAAATAATACTTTATTTTATAAAATTACCTCAGTGTAAATATTGGAATCAGAATATCTCCGTTTGTTTGAATTGGTCTGTATTGTATTGGCTAAAAATCTTTTAGCATATATTTCCCGGTAATACGGGCTTACGTCATTCTGAAAAATATTAAAAAATAATTACTAATACATATATTATTGCACTATAAATTTCACTGTTTCGTATTTTACTAAGTGTAATGTTGAATTAAAAAAAAAAGTATGAACTTTAAAACAATGTCTATAAATAAAGCCACATTTATTTAATTCAAATTTTAAGAAAATTTTTCCCATTTAGGTACTGTTACAAAGATGTGCAAGTAAAAAATATGTATTCAAGTACATGCATCATATCAGTGTTGCGAATTATCTGTGAGTTTGTAATGTCAGCCAAAGGTGTTCCAAGCATCATATCAGTGTTGCGAACCATCTGTGAGTTTGTAGTGTCAGTTAAAGGTGTTCCAAGCATCATATCAGTGTTGCGAACCATCTGTGAGTTTGTAATGTCATCCAAAGGTGTTCCAAGCATCATATCAGTGTTGCGCACCATCTGTGAGTTTGTAGTGTCAGTTAAAGGTGTTCCATGCATCATATCAGTGTTGCGAACCATCTGTGAGTTTGTAATGTGAGTCAAAGGTGTTCCATGCGTCATATCAGTGTTGCGAACCATCTGTGAGTTTGTAATGTGAGTCAAAGGTGTTCCATGCATCATATCAGTGTTGCGAACCATCTGTGAGTTTGTAATGTGAGTCAAAGGTGTTCCATGCGTCATATCAGTGTTGCGAACCATCTGTGAGTTTGTAATGTGAGTCAAAGGTGTTCCATGCGTCATATCAGTGTTGCAAACTATCTGTGAGTTTGTAGTGTCAGTCAAAGGTGTTCCATGCATCATATCAGTGTTGCGAACCATCTGTGAGTTTGTAGTATCAGTTAAAGGTGTTCCATGCGTCATATCAGTGTTGCGAACCATCTGTGAGTTTGTAGTGTCAGTTAAAGGTGTTCCATGCATCATATCAGTGTTGCGAACCATCTGTGAGTTTGTTATGTGAGTCAAAGGTGTTCCATGCGTCATATCAGTGTTGCGAACCATCTGTGAGTTTGTAATGTGAGTCAAAGGTGTTCCATGCATCATATCAGTGTTGCGAACCATCTGTGAGTTTGTAATGTGAGTCAAAGGTGTTCCATGCGTCATATCAGTGTTGCGAACCATCTGTGAGTTTGTAATGTGAGTCAAAGGTGTTCCAAGCATCATATCAGTGTTGCGAACCATCTGTGAGTTTGTAATGTGAGTCAAAGGTGTTCCATGCGTCATATCAGTGTTGCAAACTATCTGTGAGTTTGAAGTGTCAGTCAAAGGTGTTCCATGCGTCATATCAGTGTTGCGAACCATCTGTGAGTTTGTAGTGTCAGTTAAAGGTGTTTCATTGTAAATGTTACTTCTTCTTTCTACAGGGGCCTACATAAAAATAGGTATATACATTATACTTAGTGGGAAAAAAATGAATTTATTGGATATAAAAATAAGTTCAAGTTGTAAAATATGTTAAATTAAACAATACTAATTAACGTTTTAAATCTAAATTAAAATTGGTAATTGCTAGGCACTTCAAAACTTTAAATAGATAAACTAAAACTAAAAAGGTATATAAAATATGAAAAAAATCTTACAATCTTTTCTAGTTTCTGTCTCCACATATTTTCCATATACTCCTGATTTGACAATTGTCTCTCTTGTACTGGCGCAATAGATAAATCGTCCATATGTGCACACGCTGGTACATGTACAATAGATACCCGATCTATATGCGCAGATTGTAGTGTAGTGCTGCTGTCATTAACTTGTTCCTGTAGTAAATCATTTGTATAAATAGTCATAATTTTAAACGCTGTATTCATATATAATTACCACTAGACCAAAATGGCCATATTTGCATAAATATTCTTTCTTAAGAAACATTTTCTTTTTCTTTTTCTTTTTAAAAACAAACTTTATAATTAAAACTAATGAACAAACAGTATAAAAAACTAAAATAATTAGCTTGTTTGCACCGTTTTGTAAAAAACAATCTTGAGTACGTACAAGAGTTATATACATGTATTTCTCCTTAAAAACAGTTACATACTGTTACACCGTGACTGTCCGATGTTAGAGGTATGGCTGGGATCTCTCTTACATGTTTAACCCCGCCACATGCTGTAAGAATGTGCATGTCCCAACACGACTGGTGCCACATGTGGAGCAGTATCTGCTTACTCTTCCGGAGCACATGGGATCATTCCTAGTTTTTGCTAGAATTCGTGTTGCTTAGTCTTCAGTTTTTTATGTTGTTGCATGTGTACTATTATTTTTGTTTGTTTTAATTTTAGCCATGTATGGCGTTGTCAGTTTATTTTCGATTTATGAGTTTAACTGCTCCTTTCGTATCTTTCGCCCCTTTTAGGCAGCTAGTTTTCTCGTTTAAAAAGTTTTACATTTGTTTTTTTCTGAGCCTTTTAAAGCTAACTATACGGTATGGGCTTTGCTCATTGTTAAAGAACTTTCGGTAACCTATCATTAAAAGATGTTTAAAATTGTTGTGCCATTTGGTCTCTTGTGGAAAGTCTCATAAGAAGTCATACATGTACCACATTTTCTTTTTTATATAAAAGAAAAATATTCAAAGCAGTTATTAAAAAACATACCGTTTGTTTTAAACTGTTAAAACTAAAACTATGTTCCTAGTTTACTGTATCCTGTGATTTTTTTCTTGTTAACTACACCTTTTACTTCACCATTTAATTCATGCTGTTCAGCAGTTATTTACCAAATAAATCAAAAATACAATAATACCTGACTATTTTCATTGACTTCTGTATTTTCTACTGTTAATTCTTCCGTTTCAACATTATCTTCTACATCCAGGTGTGCACTATTCAAAAATGCCTTTTCTTCTGATGTCAAATTGCATATTGGTACCTAATATTGAAAGCTTTATAGGATAATTATTAAGTAATATGGTTTTAAACATGTATGAAATATTTGCAACTGGACTTTTTTTATTTAATTTATACAACTTCAGCGAACTCATAGGGTAAATTGTTCAAATTTTAAAACATAAAAATGCTTAAGCCTTTTGGATGTTATATATTATTCCTTATTAGTACACTTATAAATATGTATAAAATACTTGCTACTGGACGTTTTTATACCAATATATAATACATGTACGTCAACGTATTGAAAGTGAAAATTGTTTAAATAAAAAATGTTTAAAGCATTTTCAATTAAAAATATTTTTCGAAAATAATACTGTTATTAACTTGTATGAAATATTGGCTACTGTACATGTAAAAACCACTCTGTTTCTCCATGAAGTTATTATATATCTAATGATGTCTAAAATGTGCAAAACATATATATATCAAATGTTGTATAAAATTCATATAAAAATGCTTAAAACATAAAATAATCTAAAAAATATATAATATTAATATTTTACCTGATCTTCTAACGCAACACAGAAATTTGGTCTTTTATAAAATCTCTGATATGGTGTCAAAGGTTTGGTAGATTTATTAACTCTGCTGTTGTACTTATAGTAAAATTCGTCTAACATACTGGGCCAGTCCCGACTATCAACAAAAGCTGTTCTGAAGTAGGCGACAACTGTTCTGTTAAACCTTTCAACTCGACCTTTAAATAAAAGCATACTTATATCTTAATGTGTTAGTAATAATTGAAAACCGCATCAAAAACATTATCTTATTTGAAATCTATTTTAATTTATAAATTTGTGTGACTTTGTTTTGTCTTATGTTCATTTACCACAAATAACTTTTTTAATATAAAAAGACAATAATGTTATTGGTAAATGAATGTATTTGATATCAAGTGATATATAAATATTGTTTTGAGTTTATATTAAACTATTTTAAACTAATTTATCTATTTAAAACGACTTAAATTAATCTTTTTATTTCAAAATTACCCATCTATCACTATTAATTCAGCAAACATTATGAAGCCTCTTAAAAATTAATAATAAATGCAGAACATTACCTTGTGATTGGGGATGGTAAGGCTTTCCGTTAATTTTTCTTGTTTTAAATTCTGCCATAACTTCTGTTAAGTCTTCATTATTAAACTCCTTTCCATTGTCAGTTTGTAAAATTCTAGGTGGTCCAAAAATGTATATAAAGCGTAAAATCACTGTAGCCACTTCTTTTGCTGTTTTGTGCTTAATGCACCCACCAAATGCAAATCTTCTGTAGCAATCTACAATATTGCATATGTAGTTGTAACCATGTGACGGAGGCATCTTCTTGAGGTCCATTTGCCATCTACTATTGGGATAGGTTGCTGGAATTGGCCTTCTTGTTCTTTGAGTTTTAGGTAAATCAACTGCCGAAAGACACTGTTGGCATTTAATGTTCAGCTTAAATAGTAAACGAATGTTTTCCCGAACTACTGGGAAAAAAGACTTCCTCAGAGTTTAGTACACCGTATCACTTTTTCTATGATCAGTTTTGTGATTTTTTTGTATTTCTTCCAAAAGTTCACCTTTTGACAAGACCTTTCTGTGGAATTCAGTAACAGTCGTGCTCCTGTAAAATATACTGTCCAAGTCTGATGCTGTGTGTGACGTTTATGCGTTTAAAAGTGGCAGGTACTTGATATTACTGGAAACATTTTTCAGTAAAACCATTGAGTTTTACCGATTTTTACCATGTGAAGTGTTACAGATCGGAAATCATTCGATAATTTGTTTAATAGTTTGTTGTTTATTAATTTATTCAATAAAACTGTTAGTTTAAATTTAGAAGGTTAGCTCTGCAAATATAGTCGGTATATAGTATCCTGGAATATCTCTTTTTAAATGCACTTTTTTACCCCTCATATTTCTTGAGAAATTTAGCCATTTGGGGTTGGCTTAAACATGGGTTGACTTCACTAGTTTTAAAAACAACAAATATTTAAGTTATAACTTATAATGAATAATTTTGACAATGCCGGTCTTCTAAAATAATTTCTGCAAAAACCAAATAAACTTGACCCGGATTTTTTGTATTTATCATTCTAATACTTAATTATGGCATACAATCTGCATACTCCGCCTTATGTGTCCATGTGTCTCACTTTGTTGTCAATTCAATATTAGAATACATATTCAATTTTGAGTTAAGATCGTGTTTTGATTTACCCATCACTTACTGCGTATTTTTGGATTTATTTTTGTCCTTTGTTACTGTGTTGTTTTTTTGTTTTTTTGTTTTTTTTTGGTGCTTGGTCCAATTTTGACAAGTCAAGCTCCTTTAACAAGCTTTTTTCTATCTGTTCTAATATTAAACTGGTACCCGACATGTCATGATCATCTCATTTTAAATGTTTCACATTGAATTATATAGTGACCAATCGTGCATACAAAGAGAGAGGTAAAAGATACCAAAGAGATAGTCAAACTCACGAAAACAAAATAACAATGTCATGGCAAAACACTAAAACTGACTAAAGACAAGTTAAAGGCAGCAAAGAATACTAAAGACTGAGCAACATCAACCCAACCAAAAACTGGGAGAGATCATAATTATATACATAACTATTGTCGAAGGCAGTACGACGACCCGTAGTTTATAGCTTTGTCCTGATGACTTTGGTGGCTATAAGTGACTCATTTGTTACCATACGTACAGCTATCATGACTTTTTATAACGAACTCTTTCAAAAATAATAGTGGTGCCAAAAGAAAATTCTGAATTGTTTATTTTAACAACCATTATTGTTAAAAAAACAGCTAAAGAATAAAACAATATATAAACACGGACGGCAGTGTATAATTCTCTATATATAAATTACATACAAGCTTATACTAGTACTGACAATTCAAACCCAACACACGCAATTGATATACGAACTTGTTTATATACAGAAGTTAGCATGCAGATCAGTCCATCTGATCCATTAAAATTATTACATTATTGTCGTAATTTTGAATCGGTTTTTTTTTCGTTACTAAGAAAGACTAAACGACTGCAATCTAGCTACTTCGTATGACTAAATATGAAAAAGATTAAGATAAAATCAAATAGAGCTAAGGAAAAAAGATGAAAATATAAAAACATATAATGAGGCATCTCTTTTAATTCCAGTGTTTTTAAATGTTTCCGTTTGGTTTAAAAATCAAATTTTCAACTTGAAAATAAAGGGTCGTCTAAATTTACGTATTATTCACACAAGTCCAATCTTCTATCTAACTATGGATAGGATATGAATGACTACATTTTAACCCGGGACCATTTATCTGTGTCAGTCAACCGCGATGTTTTCCACTCATGTCTGAGAGTTGTTTTATTGTCCCAGTCCAATCGTTGTTTTCGATAGTATTTGAGTTGGTTTTGTTTTTATTGTCTAAGCGGTTGTGTTCGTTAATATCAGACTTCTAAATTTTAATTTAGGAAGTGAATGGTACAACAAATATGTGTAGCCTCCAATAATTTATTCGCAGTCAATTTATACTTTTGCTTTTAGAGTTTGAAATATCGTGTAATGTATATTTCCGACTATCTTTTTTTAGACTGTAAGTTGACCTCTATATATCTTTGTAAATTTGTTTGTGTACTGGAGTTAAAGTCTCATTTTCATTGCGTCTGGCATGCATGGATCTCTTTTTAAAATTTAGAGAAGGGCTTTTAATGTAAGTCGACCAGTTTGTGATTATATTTGTGCATAATTTATTAAAATCAAATTCATTACTTGAAGAATTAATCTCAGTAAAAAGGAAAGTACATGTACGTTGTCCGTTATTATGATTGGAGTAAACTATTGGTACCAACATTTACCTCTTTTATTTCAAACTTCAAACTAACTGTGTACATGTACTAGTTATTAGACACTATACATCCTAATGTAGGAATTAATAAGGAAAATAGTTCAAGCATTTAGGGCTATATCGATTTTAGCGAAATCCCTAAAAAAACCTTTGCCAAAAGAATGTGTATTTACGATGAGATAGTTTCTCCTCATTTTCTGCCGAAATTTCACCCATGAAAAAGGGGTTCATATCAGATTTTCGATGTCAATGATCGCAACAAGAAACATAAAATTATTTGAGCGACAGGCCCCATTTAATGACAAAACTGAGGTTAGGTCAGACATGTATTTAGCACAGCAAAGTATTTCTTAAAACTCTACCTTTAATTGTACACTTTTTAGAAATAGTATCTGGAAAAAAATCGTCTTACTCTATAAAAAGGTCAAGACAGTTTGAACCACAGGTATTAATACATTAAATTTAGACACCAAGTGCTTCGTAAATAAATATTTAGTGAAATTATGAAAATTTGCATGCTGTTGACATGTAAAACATTAATTGACTTGAATTATAGAATACCAAAAAATAAAATAATTTTAGGCTATATAAAAAAGAAGCAAAATGAATGCTAAATATTTTCAACTACATGTACTGGTCTAGTCAGAAAAGTGACATTCTTCAAAACCAAACCGGCAAATCAAAATGAAAGATAAGTCACACAATTGTAATGTTAAAGCAAACTTATTTCAGATTATACATCAGAAAAAATATAAGTTAGTGTTGTGTATTCGTGAAATATTTGCCGCTGAACTATTTATTACTCAATAAGTTGAGACTTATATGATGGTTGAATTACAACAATGCTATATACTGGTATCCCTAATTTTGTAGTGATATGCAAAGATCTGCAAAGTGTTCAGTCGAACTCTTCATCGATGATGCTTAAGAAAAAAACAGACCCGCGCCAAGTATGAAAAAACTGAGAACACTGCTCGGTTTTTTTAATCATTCGATGATATCAAATGTTACATTTGATGATGCTTTATAGAGGGCGTACAGAGAGGGGGTAGGCTCTTATCATAGAGTATAAACATACAATTGATTTTGGTATTTGTAGAACACTGTATACACTTAAGTATCGCATGAAAAAGTTTCACGAAAGTTGTGAGGGGAAAATGCATCAGCTTGAATAGTTCTTATGGTGCGAGTTACACCATGTTCCCCTAACTACACGAAAGAAGGCGAAATAAAAGTTAATTCAAAGGTGGCCGGAGATATGGGAAATTTCCCCGAATATATGAGATGTCCAATTTTAAAATCGATTACGGAGGATTGCGTGCATGTGCTTGTACGGTAATGTGTTGACGTTACGTTACGTATCATTTTAGTAACGTCATTGAAATATGTATGGCAACGTAATCATGTGAAAAAACAACGTCTCGGCGCTGAAAGGGTTAAGAAACGTTATATTTTAAAACGTCATAATATTTAACGTCATGGTAACTTGTTTTAAAACGAATATAAAAGTTACATTAACGCAAACTTTTGTATTATTTTAGGAAAAGGACAAGGTATGATAAGGGCTATTTTTGGCCCCCTCTCCAAATAAGTTTAAAATTGATATCAATGATGGTCTTAGTGTAGACACTTGAAAAAATAATGATTTTATTGTGTTCCGGTGAAAGGAAGGTTGCCTAGCAACGGTTTTTTATTAAGAATGAAAATTATCACATATTAATTGCTTTATCAGTAAAAATTTAAATATTTGCACATGATATTGTTTGTCCAAGAAGAACTTGAAGTCACAAATGAAAATACCCTTTGATTTTGTTTATTATATGCTTAAAAACAACCTTGGCAACAGAAATGTTGCCTAGCAACGGTTAAAAAATTGGTTCTTGCCCCTCTTAAGTATGAATTAAGCTGTTGTTTGAAGATTTTTCTTTCCATTTGGTGTTTCATTCCAATATTTTTTCATATACATCTTTTTTTATTCTTTACAAATTCCGTATTGAGCATAGCAACACAAGTGTTGTTTAGCAACAGCAAAACATGTTTGAATTAAAGCCAACTACAAATCAATAAGTCATTTTATTGAACAAATTAAATTGAACGCAATGCAGATTGTCTGTTTGTGAACATGTTTAGTTAGAAATGAAAACTTAGTTCAATTGTAGGTCACTACACGCTGATCAACAACTAAGTTACATGACAAGTGCATATATCAACCATGCAATAATAGGTTCTTTATATTTTTATAAGTATGAGCTTAGTTATTTTTTAAGAATATACTTCCTAATACGGTGTTACACTATAATATAAACATCTAGATTATCATTATTTTTTGGACGAATCCTATATCGAGTATAGAATCCCACATCTTGCTAAGCAACATCAAACATTTTTTTAAATTGTAGACCACTACAAAATCTTTGTTTCAGTGTGAAAGTCTTTTCATGAAAACAAGAATATATAGGATTTAATAATTTGAGATGAGTTTGAACAGCTTTTAAAGATACTTAACAGTTAATGGAACGAAAGAGACGTGACTTGTACCACTTACAGACATTGTGTGGAATAAAATGTCTAATCCAGGCAATTACGATTTAATATGATGTAGGGGTTGGAATGTGTCCTCTGCATGGGTACAAAACCTATGGTGAATTAGAAACGACTTATCAAGGCAAAAAAAGGGGGTGCATAAATCATTTTTTGGAGTTATTAACGAGGCATTAATTGACCTAAAAAATTAAGCCTATTGTGCAGTAAAGAAACTGGCATAGCCTGTAAGAACATATATGGTTTAATGGTTGGACAATCATTTAACCATGAAAGTTAAAGGTCAATTAATTGGACCATGAGATCAACGGTAAATGTCATAATGATATTAAAATTGAGAATGGAAATGGGTAATGTATCAAAGAGACAACAACCCGACCATAGAAAAAACAACAGCAGAAGGTCACCAACAGGTCTTCAATGTAACGATAAATTCCCGCACCAGGAGTCGTCCTTCAGCTGGCCCCTAAACAAATATATACTAGTTCAGTGATGATGAACGCCATACCTAATTTCCAAATTGTACACAAGAAACTAAAATTAAAATAATACAAGACTAACAAAGACCAGAGGCTCCTGACTTGGGACAGGCGCGAAAATGCGGCGGGGTTAAACATGTTTATGAGATATCAACCCTCCCCCTATACCTCTAGCCAATGTAGAAAAGTAAACGCATAACAATACGTACATTTAAAATTCAATTCAAGAGAAGTCCGAGTCTGATGTCAGAAGATGTAACCAAAGAAAATAAACAAAATTAGACTGTTATGATATTTGAGTCATGGCTATACACTGTATGCCAAATATCATAAGTCAATGTATAAAAACTAAATAAGTGTAGACCGGGACAAGTGTGTATGAAAATAAAATTCCAAAAAAGAAGAAGAATAGTTATGTTTTTGAAGTATACTGATATTTCTATATGAAGATAACTTCAAATGCAAAACGTTCCTAAGCTTGAAAACATGTTTGTTTGAAAATAATCATCTGTAAAGTTAGATTAAAGGGTGCTTGAAATTTCCTGAAGTTTTGTCAATGGGGGCACATATTCGCCGTTTTTATACATCTATTTAAAACCAAATAAATGCAGCTTTTTATAATATTTATCAAATAAATTTCATTATAGATGAACGGCAGACATTTCAAAGGTGTAAAAAAAAAGAAATTTAGGCCAATCAGTCAAAAAATTACTAAGAAAAAAATCTTTGAAAATCCTGTTTTTCATTCAGGAAATTGACCGAAAATTGTTGTCCGTTTTTCGGTGTTTTGCAGTTAGTGCCGTAATTTTGTTAAAGTTTAAAAAATAATCATATTTGTTATAAAATTATAATTTATTGGCATATTTTCTTCCATTTCAGCCATCCTTTGAAGTGTTTATACCTCAAAATCATAAAACGGCGAAATTGTGTCCCCGACGAATATGGGCCTCCCACTCTATGTTGCAAAAGTTATTTCTTTTGGGTGGATGTGTATGTTTAAGCGCGGATTCATATAAGATGGATTCTTACAGTATGCACCCTTTTATTAATTCATTGTACAATTTAATAAATATAATAAATGAATTAAAACGTCTGATATCGTGGGTTCTGACACCGGCCTGGTCAAACTTAAGACTTAAAAATTGGTATTTACTGATTTCCGTTAATCAATTTGTATTAAGGGGTAAGAACAAAAACTAGTTGGATCGGAGTGTCAAGTTAGGGTAATATGTCTTCCAACGGACTGTAACCTTTTAAGGTATAGCACAATAACAATTAATGAAACAAACAACCCATGCAGCAACATGATGTCCAAAAGTTAGCACTTTGTGTAAACATGAATTATTATTGAAATAGTAACTTTTATGAATTAACTGTTAACAAAACTGTATATTGTTTGCAAAAACTACGGATAATATATGAATAAATAACCTTTATTCACAAAAAAAAAAAAAAAATCGGAATTTTGAGCCTTTTTAATATGGTCATTTGACATTTTTTATTCGACCGTCACTGATGAGTCTTTTGTATGCGAAACACACGTCTTACAAGCAAGATATCTTTAATTATGATGCGTTTTATTCCTTTCATATTCCATACTTATTTTATTTTCTTTGACGTGTAAATATCTGATTAAAAAATAAAAGAAGCTTTTATTCTTTTGAATATGTTTAAATTCATTATACATGTAGTGCTGTTATTTTAGAAGAAATACGAAGTAGCACGCGTTGTCGTCAAGATAGAACAACGAGAAGGCAGGTGACAATTACAAATAATAAGTCCAATAAATTCAACACCATGACCAAAAAAATATTAACTCAAGATACATAATTTAGATCATAAAAGTGTTGGATAGTTTTGTTTAATCTTGATTATTGTTACACTTACACAATTAACTAATTAAAATTGTCACATGGTGTCTACTTATGTGATATGAATAACAATGTATGTTATTATTCACAGTTCTGTAGTTTATTTTCGCCATCTGTATTTTTATTAAATGATGGTCTAAAATGTTAACTTGGCATTCCATACTTGGTAGAAATGCGGACGTGAAAGAAAGCACTTTTCAACAAAGTGTCAACGGAGATTAAAACATTCCAGGGCGACGATTTTGTCAATTATGAAACAAAATACGTATATGCACTTTTTGAGTATGAACCAGTTATTATATTCATTCACAATAACGTTCCCAGTATTTCTCTGAAGTTTATCACAGTTCCGTCTAATTTTGGGTCATATTTCGACGGTCTGCTAAAATGTCACTTTAAATTCAAGAATAATGAGTAAAGGAATATCCTGTTTTCCTGTCTCAAATATGTTTATTTTTCTTCCTAAAGAAATTAGCCATTATTATAGCTTAGCAAGAATACATTTCCGTCGTCGGATCTAGTAAATACCGGAAATCATCTCCGGTCCGCAGTTCGGTTAAAAATTTCGATGATTCAATGAAAACAACGACGATTTTTTGTCACTTTTTTGAATTTTTAACTATGAGCGTACTTACGACCCACTAAAATATTTGAACTGCATCAACATTTATGTTCAAGGAATGCCTGGTATAAATATGATCGTGGGTCGTAGGTACGCTCATAGCTTAAAATGCAGAAAAAGGTTTGGAAACTGCCATTTTTCTGCCCTTTTCCAGAATCTTGAGGTCTTTACAGCAACAGGGCATGAATAATATCAACGGAAGTTGAAAAATCTATTAATGTTTACAAAAATATAGGTTTTAAACTTTAAAAATAATGTATTATATTTAATAGCAAGTCACTTTTAATTTGAACGAAATTAGGGGGCCGTTCTCTGATGCTTATCGTACCTTGTCCTTTTAATTATTGTTATAGTTAATGCATTTATGCATTTTTGCTTTCTAAATTTTATTTATCATGCTTCTTATTATAATATCATATAATGTTCCAACATGACCATCGCACTTCATCGAATGAACCATCGCACTTCAGCTTGGACCATGGCACTTCAGCTTCCCATCGCATCTCCGAGTTCTATATCTATATAAACCATCGCACTTCGGCGTGAACCATCGCACTTCAGCGTGACCATCGCACTTCCGCGTCCCCATCGCACCTCCGAGTCCTACATATATTTGCATTGTTTGTTGTAATCATGAATAGTTGGGTAAGCCATTTTTGGTTTACATTTAAATTTGTTGATAGCTTATTATTTTAATTTCTTGATTTTACTCTTAATGGTATTGTGAGGGCAATGATTTATGTTGACGTTAAATGTTTTAGTTTATCCACATGCACATTTATTCGATTTGTTGTACAGGTTCTTGTATTAGTACAAGGAAACAATGACCCTCAAAATGAACAAGATTATTGATCAGCTGATTCAAGTAAGTTTATATTATTTGAAATCATGCTGGATTTTGTTAGTTTTAATGGATGACAATTTGTAGTGTTGTGAATAACAGATATAAATATTTGATTAACAACGCTTTCAGCTAGCCTAGCACACAGACAACATGCAAATAAACGCGTTTTGAAAGTAATGAATACATTGCTATCCTTTGAAGAAGGACATTACAAACTCGGTGTCGAGATCAAAATCTAAAACTGCCGAATATAGAGAAGACATTAGTATTAAAACAAATTATCTCTATGAAAATGTATGTGTTATATTTATATGATCAGTTTACATGCCACCCTAAATTTAAACAAAAACAAAAGCTGAGTATGGCGATACGTTTGTGGATCATGATAATTAAACTTATTTGTATACCCTTGTAGGTTTAACATATGCGGAAGTTTACATTCGTAATCATTTAATTTTGATACAAATTTATCATGAGTATCGCAAACATAAAAACTGAAATTCTTATATCTAACACATATATGTAATCGCCAAGGTTTACTTTTTATTCCGTAGGTAAAACTCCCAGTTATAAAGTAGGTTATCAACTGATTAATTCTTTGATTTATTATCAAAGCTTCATCAAATGTATATGGATTGGCTATTGATAAAGATCATGATTATGTTCATGTCGGGGATAAACCTGTATACAGCTGTACTGTTGAAATGACCATACAAGATCTGCTAAGACATTCACTGAGGTGGGAAAAGGTTGGTCGTGATGGCTCACGCATAAAAATCTCACATCGGGTGAATGTTAAAGAAAGTCTACAATCTGAATATGCCATAGCGCTAGACTCTACTACTACTGGTGTGACAATCAAATTGCGCGTTCTGCAAGGTATGAACGTACTTTTTAACTTTTTAATTTTGGTACATTAGACTACATAAATGATTCATATACCGTATTATGAAATATTATTTTTTAACAATAATCCCAATTGCCTTTTTCTGAAAAACATGTCATAGATGCTTAAAAATGTTCTTATATGTCCATGGGCTACTACTAATCTACCAGTGCTTCTTACTACCTTACTTCTATCAAAGAACTTGTTATTAAAATTCGTAATAAAGGTTATGAAAACAATAATATTAAGTATTGCCAAGTCTGTTTATTGCTATATCATTTATTTATCTGTTCTTTCCACATATGTTTCTGTTAATAACTTTATATTTATTTTTTTCAATTTGTAGTGCACGGCTTTCCTTATCTTACGATGTTTGTTCAGTTTAAAAGCATTTATTTAATTACAGGTATAACTTAAAACGATGATGAATTCCAGTACTGTTCTCTATACAACAGAGCTGAACAATAACTAGCAGAAAGAAAGATTGAAGTTGCTGTTAAACGTAAAACAGTCTCCGGGACAAGTTTGCAATTCCGCTGAGTGCAAAAGTTGTCACCTTAATTTTTGGAGTTAAGTCAAAACAAAGTTGATAACTTGGTTGGTATTGGTTCCCTGATATTTGTCCTAAAATTTTTTGGATCTAGCACCACTGTTGAAAAAGTTATGCCCCTTTTTTCAACAATTTCCTCAGAGGAAAAGTACTTTTCCTCAAGGGAAATCAAATTTCCCTGAAGGAAAAAGATTTTTCCTCAAGGGAAATTGTTTTTTCCTCAAGGGAAAAAGATTTCCCTTAGGGAATTTGCTGCATAATTATTTCCTTTGAGGAAATTCTATTTCCTTAGAGGAAATTCTTTTTCCTTAGAGGAAATTCTTTTTCCTTAGAGGAAATTCTTTTTCCTTTGAGGAAATTTGCAGCTTCAAATTTTCCTTGGAGGAAATACTTTTTCCTGTGAGGAAATTTGTAGCTTCAAATTTTCCTTGGAGGAAATACTTTTTCCTGTGAGGAAATTTTTGACAAACACTTTTCCTTGGAGGAAAATTCAAGACAACAAATTTCCTCTAGGGAAATCATTGTTCTTCAAATTTCCTCTAAGGAAATTTCTGAAGATCAAATTTCCCTTAAGGAAATGTTTTCCCTTATTTTTACTTGTTGAACATTTCTTCACTACACCATGTATACAAACAGTATGAATATAATTATTACAAGACTGTATAATTGATGCAAATGATATTTAAAACTTTAATAAATGTTTGACTCAACATTTTAATGACATTGAAAATAATACAGTCTGACTGTTTAGATCTAGGTATTGTTTATACTTTTTTTATAAATTTAACTTTGATCTATATTTTTTTTGAGCAAATGCTTCTATTTTCTTTGTAATTGTTTCAATGCGATACATTAATAAGCAACCAATTTGAATGTCATACCATTTGTGGTGTTCTAAAGAATTTGTTTATATATTTGCAGATTAAATAATAAAATAAACACTTTTCGTGTTATTTTAAATTAGAATTTCTTCTGTTTCAGCTTGTGTACAGTTATTCAATCCACTACGTAAGAATTCAGTGAATACATTATTCCATTCACTAAACAATTCCCTTCAATTCTAAGAGAAATCATTTTTGCAAATTGTTCTTCAATGATCTTCTTCTGTATATTTGATATGAGGGAGCGATGTAAATGAGTGGATAAAACTGGTGTTCCTTTTTTCAACAACAAAATAGTATTTGTTCAGCATTCTCCTTTCTTTTGATTAAGATATGTTGTTGCTTTTATGCAATAGTGTTTTTGTGTATCTATGATAGAACTCCATTTTGTTTATGGTCATTATCATGTGATAATGTTGAAATTTCCTATTTCTTTTTTGCAGGAAAGCACACATTCCATTTCAAATTAATCCAATTATGCACTATGTAAATAAATTTCAACTATAAGTTTCCTCTTCAGTAATGACCTATTGATCATGAAAACCAAGATGTCTGATCACCTATAAATACACAAAATAATCAAATAAAATGTTATAAATGGAGAGAGAAACAGCAATAAATGTTTTTCATGTGTATCTTTCCTTATTAAAATACATTAAGTAAACTTGAACTCGAGAAAAATAAATAACTGCGATGTAGACTAGAAAGTATAAAATGCCAAATAAAGTATTCACGAAAAATTAGTTGATTTACAGAAGTCAAGTCCGTGTTTGCAGGAAATTTACATCATTGGTTGTCTGGTGGAGAGTTGTCTTATTGGCAATCATACCACATCTTATTTTTATATAACCTTGCCATATTCCTATTGTGCCTGTCCAAAGTTCAGAGCCTGTAGCTTTTGTCAGTTTAGTCTGACACTAAAATTTAGTGGTTGTTGTTGTTGTTTCATACCGGTCATATTTATTTTTTGTAATTTATTTTGTTATAAACTAGGCAATTACCATGATTAGTTTTACAGTTTGGATTGTTTCAATGTTTCATCTTTAGGTCTTTTATAGCTGCCTACTTTGACTATAGTATAGGGTATGGATTTTCTCATTATTGAAGGTCGTAACAGGCCTACAATTGCTTTCTCAAAGCCATGATAGTTTTCATATTTAATATACCACATCTTTTAATTTTTATAGTAATCATGATACTAGTAATCATCTTTCAAGTTCAATAACTTTTTTTAAATTAAAAGGTGCCTTACCATTTAGGTTTAGTTGGCTTCTGCAAATTTTACATTGCCTATCATTTCTGCTGTATATAACTTCTCTGTATCTTCTATAGTTCTTGTCCTATACATAAAAGAGTAAAAGTTGAATGACATCTTGCATCAATATTTTTTTCTCTTTAATGTACATTATGTATATTAATGTGTGTTTAATAAAAATCTAAACCATGAGTGCTTGATAAGCTTCTTGCCCTTATAGCTGGTCTTTAAGCTTTAAATGAATTTTAATGATCGACTAAAAAACTATGAGCACTGTGCAAATAAGACCCCTGCCCTCCAAAAAAAACAAAACATGCACAAACAGTGGTATTTATTGACACAAAACATGTATATAATTTGGCTCCATTTATAGATATATATCTCAAGTGACTATAAGTTTAAGGCTGTGATTTTTTTAACAAATCCATAAATTTCTAAAACCTTTCAAAGTTTTTGAAAATGGACAATTTTAAAATAACTTTGCAACAACTAAAGTTCCTTAACTCTGCATCTTATAAAAAAATATACATGATAAATAGGGAATGATACTCCAGCTTGCATATTATTCAAAGTTTTAAAGGAACATAACTGAAGAACGGTAAAAGTTTTACTACCAAAATTTGAAATTGATCTGATTAAAATTGTGATAAATAGTATTTTTTTAAAGTTTAATAAAATTTGGTTGAGGGAAACTTAAGTTAGAAGGCCGAAACATTTTTTTCCATTTTTAAAGAACATAACTATAGAATTTAGTAAAAGAGACACTACCAAAATTCAAACTTAATCTGTATTTTTTTATGATAAGCATTGTGTATTGATTTCATAACATTTGGTTGAGACAAACTAAATTTTAGAGAACAGGAAACCAAAAATTCAGCATATTTTCCCCATTTCTAAAGGGGCATAACTCTGATACTCTAGTACAGTAACACTGACATCACCAAAATTCAAACTTGATATGAGAATTGTGATAAAAAGCTTTTGTAAAAGTTTAATTGAATTTGGTTGAGGCAAACTAATGTACTATAGGAGAACAAAAAACAACTTTGGGACAGACGGACAAACGATCTGACAAGTGTTAAACATTATGCCCCCTCCACTTTGGGTCATAACAATAAAAAGGGAGTTTGTCAAGATATAAAAACAATTCACCAAAGTTTCATAAAAATTTGTGAAAGCATTCTTGAGACTATCCTAATCCCAAGTCATGATAGGACAATGACATAAATCAGATTTTTTTTTAAATTAAAAGGAAAATTATCATGTTTATGTTATACAAAAATAATTCACCAAGTTTCATGAAAATTGCTCAAAGCATTATTAATAGTATACGTACTGGAAAAATCCCCCCTTTTATGAATAAAATCCCTAACTTTAAATTAAAAATTTAAAATCCCTAAAAATTAAAAAGGAGCTTAATTATCATGATTATATCAATAGTGATTCACCAAAGTATTATGAAAATTTTATGATTAATGTATTCTAATTCCAAGACTATCTAAGACATGGTTTGTTTGAATTAAAAAAGTTGGAATAAAGTACCTGCTAGAATTCAGGAGAATTAGACCAAATCAGGCTATCTTCTAGATTATCAGACAATTGACTGTACATAGAAAAGGAATTTTCTTTTTTCTTTTTTCTTATTTGGCTATTTGTTATCTCTGTCCTTAAAGGGGCACTAGCTGTCAAATTCATTGTAACCGATTTGACTCAAATTCTCATATTTGGTTTATAACAATGTAAAACATTTATCCAAACTATCAAAAGTCTAAAATAAACAGTTTACAGAGCATGGGGTAGATAATATATAGGTTCGTTTCGTGTGTATTTTAGTCCAGACGCCATCTAATTAACTATCGATTTGACCTCAGATGACCATATAAGCGATGTAAACAAAAATAAAGATACGAATAGATTAAACCAACACGTGCAATTGCATTTTTATAGGTCTGTTTGATTTTATTTTATAGATTAAAAATAGATGTTTCTCATTATTTTTAACCATATAAGAATGATTTTATGTGCATCGAATTAGTAATCAAATGATTTACCGTAGTTTTACTTTCATTGTTGACATTCTTTTTCTTTATAAAACCAGTACACGTACAATGCATGCGTTGTCAATCTCTAGCTAGGGGTTAACTTGAAGTTCACATGAATACCGGTTAGAATGATGATGACGTTTTCACTTGCAAGTGAATCAGTCAAAAATTATGTTTAATCGCTTATTTCAACAAAATTAAAGGTAATTGATTGCTAAAAGCAAATTATTATCTCATTATTCCAATTTGATTAATGATTGATCTAAAAAAAATCATACTTTATTTTTATATATATATATCGTAGCTAGTGCCCCTTTAATATATACTAAACTAAGCCATTTTTTCACATATTTTTTTTGTTTTTTCTCTCTTGTGACTTGTTATTTAACATAACAAAAAAAACCAAAGGCAATGAAAGAGAAACTGACAATGCCAAGGCAAAACAGAAGATGCAGAAAAGAAAAACAAAACAAAACACTAAGCAACACCAACATCACCAAAAAACTAGTGTTGAATTCATGTGCTCAGTCAGTCAGTCAGTGAGAGTTCGCAGATCCTGACCTACTATATCTATGTTTAAAAACCTAAAAATCATATAGTTCTTAACATATTTTGTAAATTTATACTTGATTAAAATGTTGTCATAAATAGCATAGACACCTCTGAGTTTTGAGAACCACATGTGTTAATTGTGCGAGTATAATCATTGATAATCATGCACAAGATTGACTTTTAAAAGCCTATATATTGAAATTTTCTGAAAATATTGCATGCAATTATTAATATGACCAATTTCAAGAAATGCACAAAGATGTGAGATGATTTATATAATTGTAATTTCAGGAATTTACAGTAAAGGCTTTTATCCTCACTGCATTTTGCACTTTTCCTAATTCAGGAGCCAGAAGTTATGGCCTTTGTGACCTTTGTATGATTTTTATTTTAGTTTCTTTTTTTTATATTGAAGAGTTTAGTATGACGTCCATTATCACTCAACTAGTATACATTTTTGTTTAATGGCAAGCTAAAGCATGCGTCACAGGCACGGATCCAGGGGGGGGGGGGGGGGGGGCTGAAGGTTGGACATGTTGGAACCCCCCTTTCTTTATTGGACGATCAATGCATTTGAATGGGGACATGTAGTTGGACACCCCCCCCCCCCCAAAAAAAAAATTTCCTGGGTTAGGAACCCCTCCTTTATATGACTAGATCCACCCCAGTCTCAGGTTGCGGGATTTTCTCGTTGCAATGAAGACCCATAGGTGACCTATGGCTGTTATATGCTCTTTGGTCATGTTGTTATCTCTTTGATACATTCCCCATTTCCATTTCCATTTTCTTTTCGGTTCTATTATAAATATTAGAAACGAGTTTGGCGCCTTTACAAAAATATAATTGTCTGTGCTGATAGGGGAGTATGTGTGCATACCAATATTTAAATTTTCTAGGCCTTCTTTTTGAATATTTTGTGCATTTCTTGGTAAAATACTGTCAGACCTCGAGTGCTGTTGTTTTACAAAAACGGTCAAGTAATGTAGGGGAAAGAAACTAACTAAAAAGACCAAAATAAGCCACAACTAATGGGGGTCTCGTTGGGGGTTCTGTTCACGGATCCCGCTTAGTTACTACTTATTTTTTTAGATTCTCGCATGATGCCATCCCGCGTACACTATGTAAGTGAACAATTCTGCTATTTTTGTAATTTCCCATGTCCCGCTAAACTTCATTTCGCGTTTTCACGGCACAATAATTTGAGGGAGGATAGGACCTTTATTGGGACTGCGGGATCGGGTGTTTTTAAGCTCTGGATTTCGGGATTGATCCTTTCGGGATACGATAATTCTTTTTTCGAATTTCGGGACCTCTGGATTTCGTGTTTTTTAAGCCCGGGATTTCGGGATTTCGGGATCAGTACCCCTCCTACCATCCCTCATAATTTGACTTTCATGTGTCACGTTTACAAAAAATACGCCTCGACAATCCCGAGTCCCGCTCAGACCCCCCCCCCCCCCCCTTATAGGTACATAATGAATAGTTTACTATGTAGTCAGTAGTCGGGTAAAATACACATGTATACACTTTTAGACGACCTTAGATTCATTTCACAGCGAAAATACTCATTAATATTGAACATTTTAGATCACTTTACATTTAGATTTTATAACTTTTAAAATAAAGACCATATAGATTTAAGATCATTTAATCGAAAGATTATAATTTGTCAATGCGCAACTGTAACCAGGTACTGCATTTTTTTTTTTGCATGCGTTAAGTTAAAAGTGCCGGGAATCTGGACTTTTTCATAAGTCTGTATACCGGACCTCTTCTCTATTTTGGGATTGAAAAAAAATCTAAAGTTAAAAATGCGGTTTTGAGCCTATTTCTTCTTTTTAATTTGGTAACACGTTAAGCCATTAGTGACACTAATATGGTATATTACCAATAATAAGGCCATATATTTCGGTGTGTAGAAATACCGCAAAAGACTTCTTAGTACACTAAGAAGAAAGTTTTTGCAATAAGGACACTAAAACGATGTTTTAAGATCACAGCGAACATGAATATAAGAGGATATGATTAAATACCTCAAATCTATAAAGTTAGGTATCAATAGATTTTGTAATTTTGAAGTTAAATGACTTTTTAATCAACGCCTGCCACTCGCCACGTGACCAACGGTTTATTGCAGATTCCCGAATCATCATGTTCAATCAACCTAATCCAATAAACAATTGTCTTTTGATCGTTACTTATTGATTAATCAATGGTTGTTAACCTAACGGTTTAGCGTGGTATAAATTCAAGTTTATGAAAGAAAAATAAAAAATAAATTTTGTGTTTTAAAACTTTGCCTTTGTTATATATATTTAGTTTTTAAGGAAATTGCTATGCAAGCTTTTTTTTTATTTAAAGAACCCTATTTTGAGATAAAAATTGAGAAACAAATGCTTTTGATATTTCATTTCCTTACTAACAACACAAGAGTTTACATACTATCATTATTCCTTGAAAGACATTTGAGAGTATGTGGTGTCCATGGGGTTCTTCAAAATCCGATTACAGAAGTAACATATAGAAAAAACTCCAAGAGGTAAAATTATATTACGTTTTAAAAAGAGAATTATAGAATAAATCATAACTGTCTTCTATGAACGATAACTTTAAACTGGTGTCAATGCTTTTTTTTAACAATTCATCTTTATTTCAACAATTGAAGATGAATACCATTTTATTTTATAATGTAATAAGCACTATGGGCAGGCGCGGATCCAGAGCTTGAAGTGGGGGTTTTGGGGGAGGGGTTATGTGAGAAATGTTTAAAACACTAGAGAAGTTTTTCATGTTATACCAAACCATATGTTTTCAATAAATGGCACACTTTTTGTTCATCCGGCATATGGTTACTCTAAATAAAATTTTAAGTATTAATTTTATAAGGTTGATTATTTGATTACAGGTCGTATCTACCCGTTTTGCAATTGTTGTATCACTCTAAGGGAGGCTAATAAAGATATAATTATATAATAAAATATAGAGATAGCAGCCTTGGATTGTCTTAATTAAATCCTTTGGTCCTCTAATTATCAAGTTACCCTCTGGCCAATGTTATTATGACTTGTGTATATTTAAAGAAGTGTAGCGACAACGTGTCACCCTATTCAGTGCTAGATATTCAAATTATAGTAAAGATAACATTAAAACAAGAAATGGTTAATACAAAAAATATTTTAAGATTTTCAACCGGGGGTGGGGGCGGGGGTGGGGGGGGTGGGGGGTGGGGGCGGCTCGCTTTAACCCCCTAAATCCGCTAATGATGTGGGAAAACTAAATTATTTAGTTAACTTAATCATATGACTCTTAAGCCCGTTCTGCTATTATTAAGAAACGCTAAAGAACGGAAATGTATGATTTTAAGATTTGGAAATAAATGAAATTGGTGTCACAAATGGTATGTCTGCTTTTATAAATAGATATAATGCTCATATACATAATTATTAACGGTTGTTTTACTTCGCTTATTTATAGCATTTAACAAATAACTTCGTATTCTTATTTTCGGCATCAAATAAAAATAATAGAATAAATATATTTTAAAAGACAAGGAAAGTGAATTAAAAAATATATACAACAAAAATAAGCGAAAGGAGATGTGGTACGGCTGTCAATGAAACACCTATCCACAAAAGTTAAAAATGAAGAAGATGTCAGAAATAAATTGGTCATAATTTATTTACAGTCTAAAACATCGAAGGGACTAAACATCAACCTATACATATTTATACTTGTAATGCATTTGTATATAAACATCGAATCAGAAATATGTTCCTTTCCTAAACATGTTTAAAAACATTGCTGTGATAGTTATCAAAAGTACCAGGATTATAATTTAGTACGCCAGACGCGCGTTTCGTCTACACAAGACTCATCAGTAACGCTCAAATCGAAATATTGATAAATGGCATAGTTCTTAACATTAGAAAAATGAATGAAGTATTGGCAACTGGACGTTAAGCAACCAAATATCAATCCTCACTTTTCCGTGAAGTGTTCACAATTATTTGTCTTTTTAAAATTAAAAGGATGAAAAATCCCAAACTGAAAAGAGTTGAAAATACGCTATTAATTTAGAAGTAAAAAATATAGCAGACAGAATAAATACGGCAAAAACAAACAAATGAAAAAAAAATAGAGAACAATTTGAAATACCATATACATGTTTAATCAGTATACTAGTAGATTATTCACGGGCCAAGGTTGAGCGAACATGAATTGCTATCGATTATACTAAAGGTGACAATCAACTTTTTGAGGCACGTGTCGAGAAAACATTAGAAAAAATATAATTTAAAATTATGAAAGGAGTAGGTCCTTAGTGCACATTTTTGTTCTTAGTGCACTAAGGAGGTCCTTTGCGGTGTTTCTACGGACCCCATATATTTGAAGCTGTTAAAATTCTGTACATTATAGGTACGTGTATCAGATCGGACAATAATTTTCATATATATATAAAAAGAATTACTGTATAAGTTATCTAGTATGAAATATGTCCACTGGACCGACCGTGTAAGTGCTATATATATTATATCATGTATATAGCCAGTCAAAAAGATGTGGTATGATTGCCAATGAGACAACTATCCACAAAAGACCAAAATGGCACAAATATTAACAACTATAGGTCACACAAGGTCGTTAAAAACTTCCATTTGATGTTGTCCACTGAAAATAAGCTCATAAAAACACGAATCCCCGTTTACTCAATTCCACCTTTATTTGTTAATATTTCTTTATCTTTTTCTTTTGAATTTTATCATATTTTTTTTGTGAAATATTTTGTGTGGTCGAACATGAAATTGCCTCCGATGCTACAAAGAAAATTTGTTTAATGTCATCTGTTGCAATATATGCTAAGTACTACACGTGGATAGGATGTTCCCCAGAAAATAAGTTATACACACCCCGATATAACCCCGAGGGTACACGCTACTGTCATATGGAAAATTACTGGGTCACCTGTAAGATGGTAATCAGCCATGCAACTAATTAGGTTACTGACCATGTCACTTCAATTTAAAAAGTTTATCGTTAGATATCGAAATGATAAATTCATTTTAATTAAAAATTTAAGAACTAAAGGATTTATCATTAAAATGAAGTGAAATTATTCAACCAAATCGTATATAGATTATATACATATTTTTTTTTATCTATGCCGGAAAGAATTGAAAAACTGTATTTATAATTTTTGATTTGTTTTATAGAAATCTGTGTAGGTCTCATGAAATGGAACTCACGCAACGCATGCCTAATTAAGATTTATAAATTTATTGAAAAATATAACAACACTTTAGTTTTGATATTAAATTAAAGTTACCTTTCCGCGCTGTAATTTATTTGATATGACATGAATCAAGCAATTTTTGTTGAGGGATTTATGGGTTTGTCCATACAACGTATAAAAAAAGAAGTGTATGTTATTAGTATTTCACATGCCTTGTTTTCGCCTTGAAGCTCATTATTCAGAGTGTTTCAGACAAGATGATGAAAATAACGTGCAAGATACTTTTTTCGATCATCGTGAAGAGACAATTTTAATTCCCATTCCTCGATGCACTCTACCCCTGTTGAATTGTATATTTATAATTCCTCGTGCTTTTAATTAGCCCCCCCCCCCCCCCCCCCCCCCCCCCCCTTCGTGGTTACCGTTATGCCAACAAATACCCGGGGCTTGATTTACATGTAAAATCATGGGCGGATCCAGCCATGATAAAGGGGGTTCCAACTACATGTCTCCATTAAATAAGGGGTGTCGTTGCCGCTGGTTTTCTGTTACCCCACCCTTTTCATATAATTTAGATTTCAAAAGTGTATACCTTATTCATATATTGTGTAGGTTAAAATGTTATCTTTTCCCATATTGTTTGCGTTTTGATTGGTGTGTAATGCAACAGTGCAATACCTAAGTGTCAAAAGAGAGTTTTTCCCGACCTATTCACATATTTTTAAGGTTCCTATATACAAGGTGATAGGACGTTCGGTTCCGTTGGAATAGGTTACCTTTTCACGCTATGCCTTAAAACTTTTCCTGATGCACAGGTAACCTATTCCAACGGAACGTCCTATCACCTTGTATATAGAAACTTGAGAGGATTCCCGAGATTATCATTTATGCAATGTAATGATTGCTCACAAAATGCTAGGGGAGGCCAACCCCGGATTCCATCCCCTTCGACCCGCCACAGAATACAGATATAATTGATAATTGTTATTTAAAAGTCATATACTATAGCCACTATATAGTACTAGAACCGAACACCTGTTTTCGGATATATATATATACATACACCACATCTTCCTATGTCTATATAGCTGATTTACCGTAAATAACTGCGAGAAAATGAATAATACACAAGTTGATAATTGTCTCTTCTCTGCTAATTTTAATGTGCATGAAATATTCACTCTGATTTACTTGTGAGACCACCGACACTAATAATAATTACCTACAAAATAATAGGTGCTCCTTTACTGGGAAGAACATTTCGGATCCGATCAATTTATTGGTTCCATTCCCCCATTCTACACTTCTCCTTAGAAAAAATGCCTTGCAATGCGTCATAATTATCTGCACTACTAACTTACTTCCATATAACTTCGAAAACAGACTATAATCTATTTCACTGGATGAGATTGGGCTCACGGATTTTTTAATGGATTGGTAATTTTTATTTATAGCACAAGTTTACAAAGCAAGACTAATCACATTTTTCACCCGGCCTACAAATCAAATGGTTGCCTCCTTACTGACTTGCACCTACACAAGCTAAAAAAACATATTCATGGGGGGGGGGGGGGGGGGGGTTCAGATGGGGGATGCTTGCCTCAGTCATGTTTCTGTGATTCCCTATATAATCAACAAAATTTTTCACACAAAAAGGGGGGCAGGGATTTCTCCTTAATAAGAAATCTCTATTTTCAGCATAAGCTCATATAAATTTGCCTTTTGAAGAACTGAAATAAATATGAGACGGCTAATGATTTTTCAGATGCTTTACATTAAAATACATCCATGTGACATTCACAATTATATATAGATCCAAATTTAAAAAGCTATTTTTTTCAATATTTAAATAATGTAGGATCAAATCTTGATACATGTATGTAGTTGAAATTGTTAGCTTTAAACATGTTAAACATTAAAAAAATGAACACCCAAAGTTTAAACCACATTTAAACATAAGAATGACCATGTAGTCTTTATTAATGTATGCTATTGCTATGAAACTAGGTCATTGTAGGTAAACTGTCATCTATTCCCTTAAATCTTTGTTCCCAGTCACCCCAAGTTTGATTTAAATTAGTCAAGTATATCTACTCTATTAGGTCTCTAGTTTGGATTGTTAATAACTTGCAAATTACAAATGAATTAAAATCATACTCCTCCCAAATTTATTTCTTTAAATATTATGGATGAAATACATGTAGCAAGTAAGGGATGAAATTAAATTGGATGAAATGTGGCATTTTTTTTTTGATAAAGTAGTATGTCGTCTGATGTTGTCAAACTTAATTATAGACCCTTAAGGGGCGGATCCAGTCATTTTAAAAAGGGGTGGGGGTGGGATTCTAACCAAGGTCAAAAGGGGAAGGGGGGGGGGTCCAATTACATGTCCCTATTCAAATGCATTGATTATCCAAAAAAAGGGGGGTTCCAATCCCTTGAACCCCTCTCTGGATCTGTGCCTGCCCTTTAAAAATAAAATTATCCTTATTTTGAGTTAAAGCTTATAGATTTTTCTATAATGCTTCTCAGGGGCGGATCCAGCCATTTTAAAAGGGGGGTCCCAACCAAGAGCAAAGAGGGGTTCCAACTATATCTCCCATTCAAATGCATTGCTCGGTAAAAGAAAAGGATTCCAACCCTCAAATCTATGGTCAGGTTGTTGTCTCTTTGACACATTCATAACATTCCCTTTTTCCATTCTCAATTTTATCATGTAGTCATCGTTGTCCCAGGACATTTAGTTTTCGCTTAATAACTTTAGTACAAGTAATAGAAATCTATGAAATTCAAACACAAGGTTTGTGACCAGAGTTTTTGTTCAGAGTTTAGGAATTACATGAATTAGGGGCCAATAGGGGCCAATATTAAACTTTGTTTGATTTTATAGAAAATTGAATTATTGGAGTTCTTTGATATGCCAAATCTAACTGTGTATTTAGATTCCTAGTTTTTTGGTCCTGTTTAAATTGGTCTACCTTAAGGTCCAAAGGGTCCAAAATTAAACTTATTTTGATTTTAACAATATTTAAATTCTTGGTGTTCAGATTAATATGCTGAATCTGAATATTTACTTAGATTTTTTTATTATGGGCCCAAATTCAAGTTGATCCAAATCGGGGTCCAAAATTTTACTTTGTTTGATTTCAACAAAAATTGATTATATGGGGCTCTTTGATATGCTGAATCTAACCATTCATTAAGATTTTTTTATATTTTGACCCATTATCAAATTGGTCCACATTGAGTTCTAAAAGGTCCAAAATTTAACTTTATTTGATTTCACCAAAAAATGAATTATTGGGGTTCTTTGATCATGTTGATATGCTGCATCTAACCATGTATTGAGATTTTGAATATTGGACCATTTTAGAGGTTAATTGTCAATTTAAAATTTTTAAGTACTTGGACCACATTCATTCTGTGTCAGAAACCTATGCTGCATCAACTATTGAATCACAATCAAAATTTAAAATTCAGAGTTGTATCGAGCTTGAATGTTGTGTCCATACTTGCCCCAACTGTTCTGGGTTCAACCTGTACGTTTGTATCAAGCTGAGCCATGCATAGCATTTTTATCTGATTTATATATTAATTTGAAATTTTGACAAGTGAGACACATACAGATTATACTGTTAACAATATTTCAGAGTTTAACGTAGTCAAGCGAAACAAATTTTAGAAGAATAGTTGAATCATGTCTTTGTTGTCAAATGAAAAATTAGTACGAACACAAAGAAAAAGTATGGGAATGTTTGTTTTTTAAACTATTGACCAGGGTGAGAGTCTTTAAAAGTCATGACTGGCAAAAAGTTTGTGAAATGAAATAGCACAAATATTCCATTCTTTTTAAATATAACTGAATATAAAGAAAAACACAAACTGATGTTTTATAATAGTTTTTACCCTTTTTATGTTTTATAGGACAAGAAATATAGAAAAATGATGAAAAATATAAACAGTTACAATAGAAATGAGCGCAAAACAAGATAAACAGAATACAACAAGGCCTAAATGGTAAGACCACTTCTATATACTGTAAATTCAGATTTTTCAGGGAAGGGACAACTTATTGTGATTACAAAAAAAATCTGCATAAAGATCTATATAGTTACATGATATATATATATATGTTTCTGTTATCAAAATATGATTTCTTATTTTTGCGATACTCACCCAGTCACATTATTCGCATTACTAAAAAGTTTCGATAATTTCTGAATTACAGTAATAAAAGAAATTGCCTTTGAATGATGACTCATATAAAAATAAGAAAATGTGGTATGGTAAATGAGTGACTTATCCACCAGAGTTCAATGAAGCGGATGCAAGAAATTAAAGGCCAATCATGGGCCTGCCTTCAATAATGAGAAAACACTTCCTTTATAGGTCATCCATTAAAGATCTCAACATATAAAGATTTAAACAATCCAATATAGTTCAACATGTTCAAAGTCAATAACAATTAATAAAAAAAAATCATGCCTTATATAAAATATTGTTTGTTTCTCAAATCCTGACCGACCCTGCAAAAATGGCCCTACTCATAAAATTTTATTGTCAAAACTAAGCCAAATATTATTTTATTCATTTCTGATTTTCGGGCTTGCCGGATCATCCGATAATATTCAGGCTTTTGGGAAAAATAAAATTATTTACCTACCTACCTACCCACACCTGGCTTGTCAGAATAGGGATTAGGGAAACAAACAATATATTAATTTAGGCCTCATGTCTGTGAGCACTCAACCTGACCATAATATAGGACAGTGGTTCAAATATTAACACAACATATGAACATTCTATAACAACTATTGCAAGTGGCTCAACTTTAAATATCACTGCAAGGCACTAAACAACGAATATTAAATCTTGGACACAAAGCACTGAAATAAGAGAACTCATAAGCATCAAATGAAAGTTTCTCAAAATGTTCATTAAAACATGATAAAATAAGCTTATTTATATTGCTGTTTTTTTCTCCATTTATAACATTTTTTTTTTATTTTGTGTATTTATAGGTCAGATATCTTGGTTTTTATGATCATCAACAGGTCCTGCAGGTCTATACTGAAGAGAAAACTTAATTGTTAATACTTTTCTACATAATGTGCTAATTGGATTATTAATGTGAAATGAACTCAACTGTGTGTTTTTCTGGAAAAAGAAATAGAAAAAATCCTACAAAATTGCTATAAACAAAATGGAGTACTATCAAAGAACACAATTGTGTAAAATGTAACAACCTACATTCATATTAACTGATGGATTATGGAGAAATTAAGAAAAAAAATAGTATCTTTGTCATGTTTGTTGTCGAATTAAACACCTGCTTTATCAATTCATGTACATGGCTCCATCATATCAAATATACAAAGAAGATGTTTGAAGAACATACGTTGCCAAAATTTATTCAACCAATTGAAGGAAGATGTCTTGTGGATTGAATTATTTATGCACTGAACTGTTATGTAGGGGGTCGAATACACAGCAGCTGAAACAGAAGACAAGTTAATTTGACATGAAAAGTGTTTATTTTATTTAATATGCAAATATGAGCACAATATTAATAACATCACAAATGGTATGATATTCATAGCATTTTGCTTATTATTGTATTGTCTTAAACATGCTAAACAGTCAGCCTTTTGTTTTTGTATGTTTAATACTCACCATGAAAATTTGTATTACAGTATTAAAGTTTTAATTATCTTTTGTATCAATAATTCAGTCTAGGAGAAAATATATTAATACTGTTTGTACTGTTATGAAATTTCCATAGAGGAAAAACATTTCCTTAAGGGAAATTTGATGTTCAGAAATTTTCCTAGAGGAAATTTGAAGATCAATGATTTCCTTAGAGGAAATTTGTTGTCTTGAATTTTCCTCCAAGGAAAAGTGTTTGTCAAAAATTTCCTCACAGGAAAAAGTATTTCCTCCAAGGAAAATTTGAAGCTACAAATTTCCTCACAGGAAAAAGTATTTCCTCCAAGGAAAATTTGAAGCTGCAAATTTCCTCAAAGGAAAAAGAATTTCCTCTAAGGAAATAGAATTTCCTCAAAGGAAATAATTATGCAGCAAATTCCCTAAGGGAAATCTTTTTCCCTTGAGGAAAAAACAATTTCCCTTGAGGAAAAATCTTTTTCCTTCAGGGAAATTTGATTTCCCTTGAGGAAAAGTACTTTTCCTCTGAGGAAATTGTTGAAAAAAGGGGCATAACTTTTTCAACAGTGGTGCTAGATCCAAACAATTTTAGGACAAATATCAGGGAACCAATACCAACCAAGTTATCAACTTTGTTTTGACTTAACTCCAAAAATTAAGGTGACAACTTTTGCACTCAGCGGAATTGCAAACTTGTCCCGGAGACTGTTGTAAGAGAAATGTATCAAAACATCCGTTTCTACTATTATGCTGCATTTGATTTTCAATTTTCGATTTGATATTCGCAATGAATATATAGAATCAACCTTGTATGCAGAAAACATGCATGACTTTGATGAACAATAGCTCATTTAAATATATGAATACAACGCTAGCCTATGAAGATGGACACTACAAACTCAGTGGCGAGATTTAAATATGAAACTGCGTAATATACAGAAGGTTATGAAGCATCTAAAACAGATTATTTCAATGAAAATATGTGTGAATTGTAAGCCTAATTAACAGTTAAACTAACGTTAACTAATTTATGAAAATGTGCTGACCATGTGGTTAAGTATGTTTCTCATGGTAATTAAACTTATTTGTATACACTTTTTTGTATAAAGGTTTTTTTATTCATAATCATTTAATATCAGCGCAAATTTATCATGAATATCATAAAAATTACAACTTAAATTCTGATATCTAATTCATATACATGACCTTTTTTGTATGCGATGGCAAACGTTTAATTCATTTGTACATACTTCAAAATTCGCAGTTATTAACTACTGTTAATTCAAAAATTATTGATTGCATTTATTATTGCAGTTTTGTCGTTTTAGACTAAATAGAGAGTTTTATGTTTGCGATATTGAGATATATCCTTTTGAGTTCGTATACAGAAATTAAAAATGCCAGTTTGAATTATTGCAATTATAACCCTGTAGCGCAATAAAAAAACAACATCGCATTCATTTCTCAATTTACAGTACGCTATCAACCTACTTATTCTTTCAATAATTATTAAAGCATTTTCAAACGAATATGGATTAGCTATTGATAAAGAGCATGGTAATGTTCATGTTGCTGACTATAGAGGATAGTTCAGGCAACGATATTACAACAACTTTCAACCATTACAGTTAATATACAAGTACGTATTACCGCCCAAGGCGACGTCACTGACAATACGACGTCGACAATGGACATGTACAATAGTTGGAACGTTATGTTTCCGCGATAATCTTAACATGCTGGGGCCGCGAAAAAGTAAAACTTATCACAATTTTCTAAAATTCTCAATTGTCCATTGACAAATCGTTTCACTGATTAATAAATGTTCATCAATGAATAATATCACTTTGAAATTGTCTCGCGTTGTGTTTTTCTTTGAAATACTGAGCAAATCATATAAAAACGGAAATTACATTTAGCGATTAAATTCAATTAAAGTCACTCATGAAATAAAAATAAATCAATCTTTGCGCTAAACGTGTAATTGTTAGTGTTTGTCTGTGACATCACTGGTGTATTCCATTCGGTATGGTCTCACGGGCTATTTCTTCACGGATTTTTCGGTAAGTTTTGTACTGAGTTGTTCATTGTTACCGGTTGTCCCATAAAATTTACGTTATGACATATGGTATTCGGATTTCAATATTTTCCTTTTTCTGCAGTTGTTATCAATTCTGATACGAGTGATGCTTGATTTCCTATGTACTGGATGATCAAGATTGTCTTTTCTTGAAGTTTCTGTGATTTCAGTGACCTTCTCTCTGATCGTCGTCCTTTCTGTTCTTATATATAATGTCTCCCTTAAACATATCTGGAATTTGAGCAAGTCTTGTAGTGACGTCTTCTCTCCTTCTCCTCGTAACGGTTAAATTTGTAGATAAATCATTAGCGTCTTGTTTCCCTGGTAGCATAGCGAAACCTTTACTTCCACGTGCACATATTTCAATTGATCTGTGCTGATAGGCTTTAATACATGCATCATCGTCTTTGTCTATCTCCTTACTATAACCTATTGACTTCAATTTTCGATGTCTCTCAATATTGTATTCTACAGCAACGTCTGAAATATTAAGCGTGTTATTGTTCGACGTGACGATCTCTTTACTGTATGTAGGTCCTGTTTGGTCTTCTACAATGTCCCAGTAGTTATCTGCACCTACTAGCAACAATATCTCGAATGAATCTTGCTGTGTCATCGTGTGCGCTAACTTCAAAGCACGTAAATATTCATATTTCGTATCAATGTTACTCATTTGATTCTGTAGAGGCATAGCGATGAAAGGTACTATCAGTACTTTGATTGGCATTACGTGCCTGCATCGGTTTTCAAGTAGACTGTTGTCTTTTCTAAGTGTCTCGCTGTTTTCTCTTTACCTTCAAATACCGATAACTGTGTAATTTCTGTTCCCTGTATCTGTAAGTGAAGTTTATTCGCTACTTCCTACGTTAAAAACGATCTTTGCGCTCCTTCGTCAAGGAGAATATTCGTATCCATAAAGTGCTGGTTCGATCCAACTTGTGGTACGGCGGTTTTCAACAGTACATTTGATCGTGATTCTTTCGATTTTGAATACAAAATGGTAATATATTGTTCCGTTGTATGACTATCATTTACGAGGTGAACGTTTGTCGAATTCAAAGATGGCGGGATTGGCAGGTTTAGCGGGTTGCTGCTCTGGTTATCATTTGAGCGGAAAGTCGTATGCGTTGAAGTATTACCTTCATTTCTATCGCTTTCTTCATTACCTGGTTTTATGTCGTTTGTTTTGTGGGCATTACACAAGCTTGTATGGTGTTTTCTGTAACAATATCTACATGTATTCCCAGATTTACATTCGTTAAGTCTGTGGTTACCAAGGCAGTTAAAGCATAACTTATCTCGCTTTTCTATGATCATACGGGATTCAGTGTCGGGTATTTTACTGCAATGGGTGGGTGCATGTATTTCATCGCAAAAAACAAAAGGTCTTGTCTCTATATTCTTGTAAGATTTGTTAACGTTTTGTTTCCAATTCGGCGATTTCGCTCCGGCAAAGAAATATGATGTTGTGGGCAATAGGTGTGACGACTCTATATCTTGTCCTGAGTCCATTATATTGATTTCATCTAAAATGCTTTACGGAGGTCCCGTAATACCTAAGTGTTTGTTCTATGTTCTCGCGCGAGATGTTGTTTGACTTTATCGGGTAATTTGTTCATAATTACGGGAACAAGTAGAGTGCCGTATGTTTCCTGAGTCTGACCTAAAGCTTCTAATCCCCTGACGTAACTTTCCATTTTATCATAAAAACTTTGTAAGCTTGTAAGTTGATTTCTAGGCGAAAGGAATTCTAATAATGCCTGCATGTATGCATTTATGATTTTGTCTTGTTGACCGAACCTCTCTTTTAGCAAATTTACGGCTTCATCGTAGTTTACATTTGTAAGTGCGAAACCTGCAATTGATCCTAATGCTTCATGTTGTAGCTGTGCTTTCAAGTAATTGAATTTTTGTACATTTGTAAGTGATAAGTTAAGTTGTACGGCCGACTCATATGAGTCCCAGAAAGTTTGTCATTTTAATATGTTGCCTAAGAATATTGGAAGCGAAAGTTTGGGTAGGCAGTGACTACTTACTTCGAAAATGTACTTTGCTGCGTGTTGAACGTGTGACTGGCTTGTACAGACGGGTTCTCAAACGACTGTGCGTTGTGTGGGTTGGCTATGTTATGTGTTGGAATAAACGGCGTAGTTTCTGGATTTAATGTGTGGGTTGTTGTATGAGATTCAAGATGACGGGACTGCGGTGTTTGGACATTTTGAATGAACTTACGTATGTGGCGAATCTTCGTTTCCATATCGACTGAATATTCATCTGAATCTATTATCTCATTTTCCACATTTTCCGGATCTGTTAACTTAAGAATTTGTTCGTTTAAGTCCTCAAACAATGTTTATTTTTGCACTAGTTTTCCGAGTGTTGCAATGACTTCTTCTTCATCAAAATTCGTATTTTCCTTGGCTTCATCTAATCTTCGGAATAATCTGGTAAAAGCACTTCTGTTACCCGATAAACCTGTTTACAGCCGCACAGTGGAAATGACCATACAAGATCTAATAAGTCATTCATTAAAGAAGGAGAAGGTTGGTCGTGACGGTTCCCGTGTTGTTATTTCAAATTTGGTGAATGGTAAAGAAAGTCTACAATCAGAATATGCCATTGAACTAGATTCCTTTTCTACTAGTTTGACAATCAAATTGCGCTTTTTTCAAGGTTAATCGAGATGGTCTTCATTTTATTTATTTTATTCTGTTGTCGGAACAGATGGTGTCGTTCGACGGATTTTTTTAAGGACGGTGGTCCTATTTATTTGAACGGACATTTGTTGTCTTGTTATTTAGGATGTTGATCTTTTTTTATTTGAGAACAGACATTTGTTGTCTTTGGGTTATAGGATGCTGGTATGTACTAATTTTATGATGTTGGTCTCTTTACTAAGAAAGCGAACTGAGTTTGTCGTGTTTGATTTAAGGATTAGCATCCAATTTACATTGATTGTTTTTGGCGATGTCGTCATTTTCTTTGAAACACGGTGTAATTATGTGGTTATATTTAATCGGCTCGTTGCCTTTATTTTGTTGAAAACAGAAATATTTACTGAGATGAGATACGTGTTTCGCCGGTTTCCCGCCTTTTACTTCGTCCCTGCGTTTAAGGTTGGCTCTTTACTTATTCCCTATTTAGCAGTTTGGTCAGTTTGAATTTTGATTGTATTATGTGATTTGAAGATATAACATTTGATATGCTATTTTATATGATATGTACGATTTGAGAAGTTTTCCAATTTAACATATTTTAGTCGCAATGATGTTTTCGTCAGTTGATTGACCTATTTATAGGTCAGTATTGATTTTATTGCATTGATTGAACAGGTGAACTTTCTGTGAAACATTTAAAGCGTAAAAGGTAATTACGCAAGTTTGTTGTTAAATTTAAGGTGAGCTCGATAGCTAATGATGTTCATGACTGAGTTTTATTTTTAGTTTATTGGGTTTTAGATAGAAGAATAACTACCACTTAGTATAATTATTATAAAGCGAATTCAGCCCATCGTTTGTGGGCTCCATACAGAACATGATGTTATTTTTATTTTAGGTAATTTTTATCAATTTTGATAATAGGTGCTACCGGTATAATTTGACAGATCACAGTGTCACGTGACGGGTGGTATTGAAATGATTGAATGGGTGACGGCACATTCAATAGTGATATATAAGTATTATGTTTGCAATGTGGTTTTTTTTTTAATCTGAGTATTTAGCTGTTTCTTTTTTATATAAATGTATATATTCGTTTTTATGGAATATATTATATTTTGTAGATGGCCGAGCCACACTTGATATTAAAACCTAGACACACACTTGTTGGGAAAGGTCTATTGCCTATGATCTTGGTTTTCAAATCCGCTGATGATGACGTTCCGGTTGAAAACTTGGCACGTCTTAAAAAAGATCATCCGTTGAACAACTACTCCCTTGACGATCTGTCAATAGAGTTTAAGAGATTAACAGCTGAATCCTTCAAGGATGTTATTACGCTTGCTGGAAAAGGATTGAATTTAAAGAACGGTTTGCAACTCATGCACAAAGCCATTCTTTTTCCTAATTTGATTGGCGGACCTAAAGGTTCATCTATAACTACTTTTGATCAAGGTAAGGTATTTTTAAATATATCATTTGTAATAAAAGTCAGAGTGTGACATGAGTGCAATTTTCTCATTCTTTTTGGATAAGAGTATATATATAAATGTCAATATGTCAATAACTATAAAAATATAAAGGAATATAGGGTAGATCTGCATGTAACAAAACCTTCAATCGATTGGACGAAAAAACAGAAGTTTTCTGTCTAGTACGTTTTGTTTACTTCTTAATCTATCATATACAAATTGTGTGTTGTACTAGACGCTTACCGGGAAACTACATTGTAGTGCACTAGTAATTTTGAGTTGGTATATATATAAAAAAAAAAAAAAAAAAAAAAAAAAAAAAGATTCGGTGTAATTGCCAAAGAGACAACTCTTGCCAATATATTTTTAAAAGGTTGCCAGATAATATTTTGAATAGTAAATTCTCATCGGTGTTGCTTGAATTGAAAATTGGAAAATGTCATGCTCACAAAAATAATCTTTTTATGTCATGGATAAGGTACACTTAGCCGAAATGAATATTTTTAGGTAATACTTGTAAGATTATTAGTTTTTGGTGTTTAATATTGGTATATTAGTTATCTTAGTTAGTAGAATGTAAAATTTGATATGGATTTTTCAGGTGCATCGACGTCTAGACCTGTTACACCAATGGCTGGTGACCAGGGGCCACACGTTCCATATACCCGGTTAGTATTTTTACCTCCACAAAAACTAGTTCTGATCTTGAGGGAAGACTACGTAAAATGGAAAACAGTTTAGACAATTTAAAGTTATAGAAGCATTAAAAAGTGTTAGAGCTTTGGCCGGGAGGCCAAAGTTGACGCCACCAAGCGTTCTTATAGCTGCTTTAGAGGTTTTGGTTGAGTGTGCTAATAAAGCAAGTCACCCAGAGGCTGATTTCTATAGTAAGGCCTTGCAGGCTTGTAGACAATTTGAAAATCATGATGACATTTCTAATTTGTGTTTAAAATTGCTTGGGTCTTCAGAAGATAAAAACATTACAGCTAATATTGCTGAATGGCAAAAGAATGCTAGGAAAAATGAGAAAACTGATGAGAAGGTTGAAAGCAAGGGTTGTAACCAAATGCCTATTCAAAGTGTGTCAGGTCCGTCAGCTTTTCCATATCCTTGTCCAGCGTTCCCTTATAATCCGTTCCCTGTAGGTTATGGTAATCCTGTAGGTTGTGGTAATGGTTTCCCGGTAAATGGTCCTGATGTTCCACCTTTCAGTGATTCAAGTATGATGCGAAACCCAGGTTTTCGCCCTAGATTCCAAAGGAGAACTAGGGGTGCTTGTTTTTTTCTGTAAGGAGAATGGCCACCACGTGAACTCGTGTCCGAAGTTGAAGAAGGAGTAGTTATGTATGCATTAAAAAAAATCTGGATTACCTTAAAGTTTTTCCGTTAAAATTTCGTAAGTTTTCAAAGTTTTCTGACTTTCATTCCATGGGAATCTAATCCTTAGTGGCTTATTGTTAGTCACGCGGAATGGAGGTCGGGGAATTTTTTTTCTGTATTTTTTTCATTTTAGGGTTATAATCCAAAAAGAATGAATTTAATTTATCTGAATGGGAAGTGAAGTCATTATTTGACCCTAGCAGTATTGATTTTAAAGACAACGAAGTTTTGGTGAATTGCAGAGGAAGAGTTCTCCTACCTCCATATTCCGTTCCCCGCGCAAAAGAAGTAGCAGAAAATAGAAGGTAGTAATTAGTACCTTTTAGACAGCCAGAATCATTTATCGCAGGAAATCTGCACAAACATTTAGAAGCTTGGCGAGAACTTAATCCTTCTGCAGAAGTTTTAGAATGGTTAGAAAATGGGGTTAATATTGAAAATAATTTCAGACATTTCAAAGGCAATTTTAAAGGGAAAATGTATGACTCGGCTACGACACCTTGTATGTATTTTGACAATGCACTTAACTGTAAGAACCATGTTGAATTTATCAAGTCGACTCTTTTAGATCGTGTCAGAAATGGATCTATGTCTGTATGGAGTAGAGTTGGTTGTTGTGACCCCCCTGATTTGGTAATGCCCCTTACTGTAGAGGTAACAAAACCTAGGCTCTGACATGATGAGCGTTTTTTGAAACTGTGGGTTATAGATAATCCTTTTGTATTAGATTCTCTTAAAGAAGTTCCAAGGTTGGTTGAAAACAGTACATTTATGGCGTCTGTAGATGACAAATCGGGTTATGACCATATTCTAGTCCATAAAGATTCTAGAAAATATTTCGGTGTGCGTTTTGCAGATTGGTATTTGGTTTTCAATACCATATCTTTTGGTTTTAAAACCAGTGCCTACATTTACCATACTAAATGGATGATTGCAACAGGACATTGTAGAAAGTTAGATGTTCCATGCTTACAATATATTGATGACAGGCTGATTTCAGAATTTGTGGAAAAAAGTTGTTTATCTCATTTGTTTAGAACTTACAAATCACTTTACATTGTATGCCAAGTGTTGATAAGGTTGGGCTATTTTGTAGGTCTTAACAAGTCCGTCTTTTCACCTAGTCAAATGATCATGTTTTGGGAATGCTTATAGATTCTGTAAAACAGGCTTTTCTAATCCCAGACAAGAAAAAGAAATATTTCGCGGAGCTCAGAGATTTTATTCGTACTCAGAGACAGGTGCCTCTAAAAACGTTGCAGCGTTTTACAGGGAAGTGCATTTCTTTTATGCTTGCTGTTCCGGCAGCAAAGTTGTTCACACGTGAGTTGAATAAAGCCATTGGAAGAGCTATTAAAAAAAGTAAACCTGTTTTGATTGACAAAAAACTTAGGGAGGAAATTAATCATTGGCAATTTCTAGACACAGAGGTTGTTTATGTTCCGTGGCGGGCTGAACATCATTTACAGGTTTCTTTGGCCAGAGACGCTTCCTCCTATCGATGGGCAGCGTTTGCCAATGAAGAAGAGGTAATTGGAGATTTATTCAAAGAGGACGACTCACGCCCTATCCATCTCAAAGAAGGTGAAGCTTTATTGAAATCACTGATGTCTTTGGACAAACGTTTGGCAAATCATAGGGTCGATGCATTTGTTGATAATCAGGCAGTAGAAGCTTCATGGGAAGGAGAAGGGGGAGATGTACACAGTTGAATGATATAATGAAGTCTATTTTTTGCATTTCTCAAAAATTAAACATAGATTTACATTTAGAATATATCCCGTCAGCAAAAAATCCGGCAGACCCTGGGTCTAGAAAGTTGACTTTGCAAGATAGCAAGCTAACTGAGAGAGCTTGGAAATTGGTAGAGGATAGGTTTGGTCCACACACAGTGGATGTAATGGCTTTGGACTCCAACGCAATGATTGATGGTGAGGGAATACCATTAAAACATTTCACTCCTTACCCTTGTCCTTCTTTGTCAAAGGTGAACATTTTTGCTCAAGATTTGTCAGTTGAGAAAAACCCTTATGTATTCCCTCCTTTTTGCCTTATATCTGCTGTCTTGCATTTTTTAGAAGAGCAAAACCTAAAGCCTGTACATTTGTGTTTCCTTCGTTTTCACCGTTACCGTCTTGGTGGCCGAAGCTTTGGTCATATGTTGAAGACCATATTGTTCTTGGTGATATAGGTGAAAAATTGGCCATTTTAGCACCAACAAAAAATGGTTTTCAGCCAAAGAAACTTGTATTTAAGCTTTTTGCAGCTAGGCTTGTTCTCTAATTTAAGGTAACCCCTGGTATCCCAAGATTGTGGAAACCTGCAGTTCCTTGCCAGTCTTGCTGTTATCCCAATGACGAAGGCTTTAAATATTGTCAGTCGTGTGGTCACCAATTTATAACAAATAGTTCACAGTCTTTGAAAGATTTTGATCGTGTTTCAGAAAAAAGACTCCGATATTTAGATAATGTCGTTGAGGATACACCTTATGCTAATAAAAAGTCCGCTCTAGAGAAGGAATTTTCAAAATTTCTAGCAAACTATTCGAAAAGCATTTACTCTGCTAACCCTGATGATATCCGAAAATTTTCTTGTGTTCAAAGATAAATTAAGTAGGACACAAATTCATCGTATAAACTGTGCTTACTTTGGTAAAACCGGTATTCACGAGTGCGAATGTCCTTTGAGGTTGGCCTCGGGTACCGTCCAAACCACTTTAAGTCAATTAAAATCAATGTTCAAAAGCTATGGAAGGGGAGATAAATGGAATGACGATTTGATGTTTGGTAACCCAGCATCCAGTGCTAAAGTTATAGAATATTTAGGCGCTATTAAGCAAGAACAAGCAATTTCTCACAGAGTGGTTAAACAAGCAAAGCCATTATTTTTTGAGAAGTTAAGAAATATTGCTTGGTTTATTGACTCTCAGTTGGTAATGGGAAATGATTCTGCGAAGAAGTTTGTGTTACTCAGAGATCAAGCATTCTAGAAACTTCAATTTTTTGGGGGAGATAGAGCGTCCGATTTGAGTCATTGTTTCGCTCAAGAGGGTAAACGTCTAAAAGACAATTCAGGGTTTCTTATTATGCATACTATCGGAAAAAACTCTTGTGAACGGAAGAACAAACGAATTTAGAATTATGAGAATGGAGGATCATTCTGTTTGTCCAGTCTTTTCTCTTGAAAAGTATGTTTCTGGCGCTAAGGAAATGAATGTAGACTTATCTGTTGGATATTTATTCAGAGTATTGGATCATAGGAAAAAACAAGTACTTGCATCTCCAGTAACCCATTTGGTTATGTATAGTAGGTTAAAATATTATTTGAAAAAACTTGATATCGATGAAGGTGAAACTCCGCACTCATTGCGTGGTGGATGTGCCATCTCCTTAGCTGTGTCTGGTTCCGGGAACACTAAGGAGATTATGAATCATGTAGGCTGGTTCTCTCAAAAAAGTTATGATAGATACTCTAGGATAAATAATTTTGTAGACAACTCTGTAGGTTCCCTATTTAAGGAAATTGCTCGTTCACCTCAAACAGCTGAGAGAGTATTTGACGAAGTGGGTGACACAACCAAATTGCCTTCAGCATTTCTCTAACTTCTCATTTTTCAAGAGTGTGTTATTTGTATTTAAATAGTTTTCAGTGTATTGTATTTAACGTTTTCGTTGGGAAATTGCCCTCAGCATTTTTCTAACTTCTCATTTTTCAAGAGATTTGTATTAATATAGTTTTCAGTGTATTGTATTTAACGTTTGCTGAATATTTTTAATAGTTATCCCACTCGGACTTGGTGTGTCAGTGTAAGATCACCCCGATGGCCGGAGGCCAGAGGGTAATCTAACACTGACACACCAAGTCCGAGTGGGATAACTGTTTTACATCCCAGCTGTTTTAGATTGGACGAAAAAACATTTACAATTCATAGTTTAGTTTAGAACGCCAGTCAAATCGCCCCACTTGCCTATCGGCCCACACTATATCGCCACTTTAAAAAAAATCGCCACACTCTTGTTCACTGACTCGCCCAACTTTTGAAAAAGTGTAAAATCAAATTTAACAATCAGTCTGACAATTCATTTATTAACGAAAAAGGTTTAAACCCCACTGAATAAAGGTCTGCCAATTCGCTCCACTTCTTAAAAGATCTTGCTTCCTTTAAGTAAGTTAAATTATTGTGATTTTGTATCATGTCCTCCTGATTTAGTGGTATGTGTCGTGGCTTGATATGCTAAAGGTCTTGAGTTCGAATCCCAGCATATACACTGGATTTTTTCTACGTGAATATTGATAGATAGTCTTTTCCGTATAATTAATTATAAGTTTTATAGTGGATTTGAAATTCCCGCCCAAATGTAACAGAACAAATGAAAGCATGCGTAACAAAGAAACTCAAACTGGGGTGATCTGGTAGGGACGATCCGTCTCAGATCATCCCTGTTAGAACAAAGGAGCTGGGGTGTAAGTATATATATGAATAAATTTGAATTTGTTAATTTTAAATTTGAGAATGGTAATGGGGAATGTGTCAAAGAGACAACAACCCGACCAAATAAAAAACAACAACAGCAGAGGGTCACCAACAGGTCTTCAATGTAGCGAGAAATTCCCGCACCCGGAGGCGTCCTTCAGCTGGCCCCTAAACAAATATATACTAGTCCAGTGGTAATGAACGCCATACTAATTTCCAAATTGTACACAAGAAACTAAAATTAAAATAATACAAAACTAACAAAGGCCAGAGGCTCCTGACTTGGGACAGGCGCAAAAATGCGGCGGGGTTAAACATGTTTATTAGATCTCAACCCTCCCCCTATACCTCTAACCAATGTAGTAAAGTAAACGCATAACAATACGCACATTAAAATTCAGTTCAAGAGAAATCCGAGTCTGATGTCAGAAGATGTAACCAAAGAAAATAAACAAAATGACAATAATACATAAATAACAACAGACTACTAGCAGTTAACTGACATGCCAGCTCCAGACTTTAATTAAACTGACTGAAAGATTATGATTTCATCATATGAACATCAGGCACAATCCTTCCCGTTAGGGGTTTAGTATCATACCATCATAACATATATGAGAAGAACATAACCCGTGTCATGCCAACAACTGTATTTTAGAATAAATGTGTTTAGTTCCGATGCAAAGACCTTATCAGTGACTCAATATTAACGCCAAAATATGCAATCTTTAATGACTTGACAACAGTATCGTAATTATATCCCTTCTTAATAAGTCTATTCAAAGGTTTTGTAAGTTTCTGAGGTGAATACTGGCACCTTTGTGCCTTATAAAGAATATTACCATAAAAAATTGGATGTGAAATACCTGAACGTATTAGAAGTCTGCATGTTGAGCTATATTTACGAATGATGTCTTTATACCGATGATAAAATTTAGTAAATGTTTTGACTAGTTTGTGATATCGAAAACCCTGGTGTAATAATTTTTCAGTAATACATAAATTTCTCTCGTTAAAATCGAAAACATTGTTACATACACGAGCGAATCGTACAAGTTGAGATATATAAACACCGTATTTATTTACTTACTGATAATAATAAATGTGGATTAATCGGCAATGAGACAATTATCAGACAATACGGC